>NC_072412.2:86100643-86404201 GCF_028858775.2 Pan troglodytes | reverse complement strand
ACTGAATGGGCAAAAACTGGAAGCATTCCCTTTGAAAACTGGCACCAGACAGGGATGCCCTCTCTCATCACTCCTATTCAACATAGTGTTGGAAGTTCTGGCCAGGGCAATCAGGCAGGAGAAAGAAATAAAGGGTATTCAATTAGGAAAAAAGGAAGTCAAATTGTACCTGTTTGCAGATGACATGACTGCTGTATATCTAGAAAACCCCATCATCTCAGCCCAAAATCTCCTTAAGCTGATAAGCAACTTCAGCAAAGTCTCAGGATACAAAATCAATGTGCAAAAATCACAAGCATTTTTATACACTAATAACAGACAAACAGAGAGCCAAATCATGAGTGAATTCCCATTCACAATTGCTTCAAAGAGAATAAAATACCTAGGAATCCAACTTACGAGGGATGTGAAGGACCTCTTCAAGGAGAACTACAAACCACTGCTCAACAAAATAAAAGAGGATACAAACAAATGGAAGAACATTCCATGCTCATGGATAGGAAGAATCAATATCATGAAAATGGCTATACTGCCCAAGGTAATTTATAGACTCAATGCCATCCCCATCAAGCTACCAATGACTTTCTTCACAGAATTGGGAAAAACTACTTTAAAGTTCATATGGAACCAAAAAAGAGCCTGCATTGCCAAGTAAATCCTAAGCCAAAAGAACAAAGCTGGAGGCATCACGCTACCTGACTTCAAACTATACTACAAGACTACAGTAACCAAAACAGCATGGTACTGGGACCAAAACAGAGATATAGACCAATGGAACAGAACAAAGCCCTGAGAAATAATACCACACATCTACAACTATCTGGTCTTTGACAAACCTGAGAAAAACAAGAGATGGGGAAAGAATTCCCTACTTAATAAATGGTGCTAGGAAAACTGGCTAGCCACATGTAGAAAGCTGAAACTGGATCCCTTCCTTATATCTTATACAAAAATTAATTCAAGATGGATTAAAGACTTAAATGTTAGACTTACAACCACAAAAACCCTAGAAGAAAATCTAGGCAATACCATTCAGGACACAGGGATGGGCAAGGACTTCATGTCTAACACACCAAAAGCAATGGCAACAAAAGCCAAAGTTGACAAATGGGATCTAATTAAACTAAAGAGCTTCTGCACAGCAAAAGAAACTACCATCAGAGTGAACAGGCAACCTACAGAATGGGAGAAAATTTTTGCAATCTACTCATCTGACAAAGGGCTAATATCCAGAATCTACAAAGCACTCAAATTCACAAGAAAAAAACAAACAACCCCTTCAACAAGTGGGCGAAGGATATGAACAGACACTTCTCAAAAGAAGACGTTTATGCAGCCAAAGACACATGAAAAAATGCTCATCATCACTGGCCATCAGAGAAATGCAAATCAAAACCACAATGAGATACCATCTCACAGCAGTTAGAATGGTGATCATTGAAAAGTCAGGAAACAACAGGTGCTGGAGACGATGTGGAGAAATAGGAACACTTTTACACTGTTGGTGGAACTGTAAACTGGTTTAACCATTGTGGAAGTCAGTGTGGCAATTCCTCAGGAATCTAGAACTAGAAATACCATTTGACCCAGCCATCCCATTACTGGGTATATACCCAAAGGATTATAAATCATGCTGCTATAAAGACACATGCACACGTATGTTTATTGCAGCACTAGTCACAACAGCAAAGACCTGGAACCAACCCAAATGTCCAACAATGATGGACTGGATTAAGAAAATGTGGCATATGTACACCATGGAATACTATGCAGCCATAAAAAATGATGAGTTCATGTCCTTTGTAGGGACATGGATGAAGCTGGAAACCATCACTCTTAGCAAAATATTGCAAGGACAAAAAACCAAACAGTGCATGTTCTCACACATAGGTGGGAAGTGAACAATGAGAACACTTGGACACAGGAAGGGGAAAATCACACAATGGGCCTGTTGTTGGGTGGGGGGAGGGGGGAGGGATAGCATTAGGAGATATACCTAATGTAAATGACAAGTTAATGTGTGCAGCACACCAACATGGCACATGTATACATATGTAACAAATCTGAACGTTATGCACATGTACCTTAGAACTTAAAGTATAATAATAAAAAAAAGAAAAAAAAGAAAATGTCATAGCTCTATAATTACATCATCTTTTATTAATGTGTTATTTACACTAAAAACAACCAATATAATCTACTTATTTCATGAAAAATAACAATCACAAAATCAAGATTTGACCCCTAATTAAATATAATGCAATGCAATATACAACAGGGCAAAAAACCCATGAGTTGACTAAATGAATAATGATGCTTTACTAGCTAAATTTGTGCCAAAAATATAATTTTTTTATTGTAAGAGTTTTTCAAAGAAGTAATAACTATTATTCTTGATTTATACATCTTATCAAGAAGTTTGATTTTGGAGCTGTCCCAATTTCTTAAGTATAGTCACAATATACAAGGCATGGTAGAATTACTTTAAAAATCAGGTATTCTGAGGTGTATTAATGACATCATATCAGCCTGAAGCTATTTCAGCTTGAGGGCTATAAGTGACTTTTCTCTCATCCCTTTGGCTATGAGTTTTCTAGTGTGCAGGAAGATAAATGCTGTCCTGAGTATGGTAGTGTCCAAGAGATAATAAAAATCAAGAAAAGTGTTTTTTTAAAAAGTTATCCGCTATTATTTTTCTTTCATAACAAATATAACTATGGTGAAAAGTGAATAATTTACTTACTAAATTTATAGTCTAATTTACATAGGGCCAAATATTAACATATGAGCTCCACTTTCACTCTAAAGTTATCATAGAAATTCAATTTAAATGACACTGAAGAAATGGGCTGCTTTGTTTTTTACACTCTTTCAGTAGAGAAAATATCAGGATTTACTATTTCTATGTAACTGAGAATTTAGTTTTATTCTTAATTAACCATCACTAATAGAATGGCCCTAAAATTGTGATTTTTTTTCTTTTTTTAAAAAAAGGGTCTTACAAAGAATGGACCTCTCTTCAGTTTTAGAAGCTAATAGAAATAGTCAGCTTTTTGAACTATTTCTGGCAGGGTGATCAATCTACTATACAGTGAATTTCCATCAATACTAAAAATTTCAGTATATCTGGAATTTTAATTTTTGACTATGTAAACAAATGAGTTGACTTAAATTCTCTAGAATCAAAAGTCTTCTATGGAAAAGGCAGTATTGCATTGCAGTTTAGAACTTAAAACTTTGGAGTTAAATCTAAATTTGAATCGTATTTCCACCACTTCCTAGCTGTGCATACACTTAGCCAACTTCCATAAGCCCCATATATTTACTATTCTCATCTGTAAAATTGGACAATAACATCTTGGGTCACTGGGAGAGTAAAAATGAGATAATTTTGTTTAAATGCTTAGCATGGTGATTGGCACAAATGATCAACAGTTACTTTTATTAGTAGAACAAATAAATTACTTTTGTAAAAATAAATTTGACTTATTATTTGGGTTTTCTGTGCAAAATATAAACTACCACGTGTGGTTTAGATAACAACAATATTAAGCGGTATGCCCTGTCTTTTTTTCTAATGGAGGTGTGAAAGAAATTCTCAAGTGACTGTGTTGCTGGTGGGAAAAAGCATATCATTTCCTGGGGTCTTCAGGGTACAGTTGTGCTCAAAATTAAACACTTCTAGGGATTATGCTGTGACCCTTTTAATATGTGCCTTTAATTTTTTTCATTTCTTAATACTCTTTTTTCTATACTCAATGGTGCAAGCTTCTGGTTTTCTACTGG
Organism: Pan troglodytes; assembly: GCF_028858775.2. Taxonomy (NCBI): domain Eukaryota; kingdom Metazoa; phylum Chordata; class Mammalia; order Primates; family Hominidae; genus Pan; species Pan troglodytes. Next base: position 86,400,415 of record NC_072412.2, on the reverse strand, counting down.
CTCCTTATTTAAGAACGTGAAAACATCCAGATATTTGAGAGGGTAGAAGTGGAAATTAGGAATGCCTAAACAAACTCTAAAAGAAGAATTTTAGCAGTATTAATTTATTGGCTTTATCAATTAATTGGTATTATGGCTACTATCCTAACTACTTGAATCCCTACTTGGTCAATAACAAATATTATGAAAATATCTAAGCTTTTCTTCTGGCCTATAAAATTTAAAAAATTAGCAAAACATATCATGTTGAAGACATTCATTTTTCACAGAGAGCAGTGAAGGCATTTCTCTATTTCCTTTCCCCCATCCTACCCTAGGATTGCTCTGCAGTATTCATGTGTTAGTATAGGTCAACAAAAAGCACTATACTTGTGTTCACCTGTTTAAAATGATGTTAATACACTTAATGCTATAAAAAAAAAAAAAAAACCAAAAAGGTTCGATAGGTACATTCACCCTCATGAACAAGTTGTTTAGGTGCAACACTGTAAACAAAATCTAAATAAATGCAACAATTTTCATCTTAGCAGATTGGTGAAAAATGTTATTCTTTTGATTATAGTTACTTTTGTCCCTGTGCCTTGAACATACTGAACAGCATCTTACTCTATAAACTGCTAGCCCTTAATGTGGTGGTCTAAATTTTATTTTTTCTTTTTTATTGCTAACTGATTATTACTACCATTGAGGAAAGTTATTGGTTTCTACATATTTATTATGTATTCTGCTATGATATATAATGTCTTATAAATTTTAAATATGAGTAATAGCTTTTCTTCATATAAACGTCAAAATATTTCTAAGAGATTTTTATAGGTATGTAACAATATACAAAATGTAAAATAATCCTTATATCTGATTTATATTACTTCATTTTCTTGTATTATTGTTAGATATAACTTCAAAAACAATTCAATTTGTACAGCCTGCTTTATACCATTAATATTTATTAAGCTAATTACTATAGGTTTGTAGTAGTTTTAACATAATGTTTATATACTTTTGTTATATTTTTCTTTATATAGACTTTTGTTTAAAATGCAGAAAGGCTACCAAGTTTTTCCAAATTCTTTTTGTTGTTGTTGTTTCAAGAGATATAGATGCATTGCTTTATTCTAATTTGTTCCTGAAATGAATTACTATGAGTGATTTGCTAATATTAGGTAATCATTGAAAAGCTAATAAGCTAAACTCTTTGTACGTACTGCAATCAAACATAAAGAATAAAAATCTTTTGGGTTTTCTTACTCTCTTAGATGCTGTTAACTGTCTCCTTTCTCCTCATGGATTAGCTCCTCAGAAATAGCAAACTCCTCCTTTGCTGCCAGACTCCAAGAATTCAGCATATCTGTGTGCGTTATCTGGCTTCACAAGTAGCCTCCATGTGAGTGGACTAGGCAGCCTGTAAAGTGAAGGGGAGTTTGTCCCTATGGGTTGAGAATGAAACAATAGGAAACTTCTTATGACAGACAGTAAAGCAGATAAATACCTCCCCATTTTTCCCTTCTGTTAACTACTCTTCCATAAACTTTGGTGAATTCCTGCATACCACAGGTCGGTTGAGGGACTTTCTATGCCTCTGCAGTAGATTGAGGAGCAGTTACCAGCACAGTAATGCAATGCATTCCATTCTTTTTCATCTTTCCTTGCTTCCCTTAACTGCTCTTGAATTGCATCCTCTAAATAAATCAAATCCTTACCTTTATACTTGCCTCAGGGTCTGCTGCTTAGAAATAACTAAGGTATTTGCTGTGTATTATTAGCATTACTCTGACAAAAAGTAGCATATTAGGGTTTATTTTTTATTTTAATTATACTTTAAGTTCTGGGATACATGTGCAGAATGTGCAGGTTTGTTACATAGGTATACACGTGCCATGGTGGTATGCTACACCCATCAACCTGTCATCTACATTAGGTATTTCTCCTAATGCTATCCCTCCCTTGCCCCTCCACCCACCGACAGGCTCTGGTGTGTGATGTTCCCCTCCCTGTGCCCGTATGTTCTCATAGTACAACTCCAACTTATGAGTGAAAACATGTGGTGTTTGGTTTTCTGTTCCTGGGTTAGTTTGCTGAGAATGATGGTTTCCAGCTTCATCCATGTCCCTGCAAAGGACATGAACTCATTTTTTATGGCTTCATAGTATTCCATGGTGTATATGTGCCAAATTTTCTTTATCCAGTCTATATTGATGGGCATTTGGGTTGGTTCCAAGTCTTTGCTATTGTGAATAGTGCTGGAATAAACATACGTGTGCCTGTGTCTTTATAGTAGAATGATTTATAATCCTTTGGGTATATACCCAGTAATGGGATTGCCGGATCAAATGGTATTTCTGGTTATAGATTCTTGAGGAATTGCTATACTGTTTTCCACAATGGTTGAATGAATTTACATTCCCACCATCAGCGCAAAAGCGTTCCTATTTCTCCACATCCTCTCCAGCATCTGTTATTTCCTGACTTGTTAATGACTGCTATTATAACTGGCATGAGATGGTATCTCATTGTGGTTTTGATTTGCATTTCTCTAATGACCAGTGATGAGCTTTTTTTCATATGTTTGTTGGCTGCCTAAATGTCTTCCTTTGAGAAGTGTCTGTTCATGTCCTTCACCCACTTTTTGATTGAGTTGTTTTTTTCTCATAAATTTGTTTAAGTTCCTTGTAGATTCTGGATATTAGCCCTTTGTCAGATGCATAGATTGCAAAAATTTTCTCCCATTCTCTATGCCTATTCATTCTGATGATAGTTTCTTTTGCTGTACAGAAGCTCTTTAGTTTAATTAGATCCCATTTGTCAATTTTGGCTTTTGTTGCCATTGCTTTTGGTATTTTAGTCATGAAGTCTTTGCTCATGCCTATGTCCTGAATAGTGTTGCCTGGTTTTCTTCTAGGGTTTTTATGGATTTAGGTCTTACGTTTAAATTTTTAACCCAGCTTGAGTTAATTTCTGTATAAGGTGTAAGGAAGGGGTCCGGTTTCAGTTTTCTGCATATGGCTAGCCAGTTTTCCCAACAACATTTATTAAATAGGGAATCCTTTCCCCGTCTCTTGTTTTTGTCAGATTTGTCAAAGATCAGATGGTTGTAGATGTGTGGTGTTATTTCTGAGGCCTCTGTTCTGTTCCATTGGTCTATATATCTGTTTGGGTATCAGTACTATGCTGTTTTGGTTACTATAGCCTTTCAGTACAGTTTGAAGTCAGATAATGTGATGCCTCCAGGTTTGTTCTATTTTGCTTAGGATTTTCTTGGCTATATGGGCTCTTTTTTGGTTCCATATGAAATTTAAAGTAGTTTTTTCCAATTCTGTGAAGAAAGTCAATGGTAGCTTGATGGGAATAGCATTGAATCTATACATTACTTTGGGCAGTATGGCCATTTTCATGATAATGATTCTTCCTGTCCATGAGTATGGAATGTTTTTCCATTTGTTTGTGTCCTCTCTTATTTCCTTGAGCAGTGGTTGTAGTTCTCCTTGAAGGGGTCCTTCACATCCCTTGTAAGTTATATTCCTAGGTATTTTATTCCCTTTGTAGTAATTGTGAATGGGAGTTTGCTCATGATTTGACTCTCTGTCTATTATTGGTGTACAGGAATGCTTGTGATTTTTGCACATTGATTTTGTATCATGAGACTTTATGCTAAAGTTGCTTATCAGCTTAAGGAGATTTGGGGCTGAGACAATGGGGTTTTCTAAATATATAATCATATCATCTGCAAACAGAGATAATTTGACTTCCTCTCTTCTTATTTCAATACCGTTTATTTCTTTCCCTTGCCTGATTTCCCTGGCCAGAACTTCCAATAGTATGTTGACTAGGAGTGGTGAGAGAGGGCAACCTTGTCTTGTGCCGGTTTTCAAAGGGGGTGCTTCCAGCTTTTACCCATTCAGTATGATATTGGCTGTGGGTTTATCGTAAAAATAGCTCTTATTTTGAGATATCTTCCATCAATACCTAGTTTATTGTTTTTACCATGAAGTGATGTTGAATCTTATCAAAGGCCTTTTCTGCCTCTATTGAGATAATCACGTGGTTTTTGTCATTGGTTCTCTTTATGTCATGGATTACATCTATTGATTTGCATACGTTGAACCAGGCTTGCCTCCCAGGGATGACGCCAACTTGATCGTGGTGGATAAGCTTTTCAATGTGCTGCTGGGTTGAGTTTGCCAGTATTTTATTGAGGATTTCTGCATCGATGTTCATCAGGGATATTGGCCTGAAATTTTCTTTTTTATTGTGTCTCTGCCAGGTTTGGTATAAGAATTATGCTAGCCTCATAAAATGAGTTAGTGAGGAGTTCCTCTTTTTCTGTTTGGAACAGTTTCAGAAGGAATGGTACCAGCTCTTCCTTGTACCACTGGAAGAATCTGGCTGTGAATCCATCTGGTCCTGAGCTTTCTTTAGATGGTGGGCTATTAATTACTACCTCAATTTCAGAACTTATTGTTCTATTCAGGGATTCAACTTCTTCCTGATTTAGTCTCGGGAGGGTGTATGTGTCCAGGAACTTATCCATTTCTTCTAGATTTTCTAGTTTGTTTGTGTAGAGGTGTTTATAACATTCCCTGATAGTAATTTGTATTTCTGGGGGATCAGTAGTGATCTCCCCTTTATCATTTTTCTTGTGTCTATTTGATTCTTCTCTCTTTTCTTCTTTATTAGTCTGGTTAGCGATCTATGTATTTTATTAATTCTTTCAAAAAACCAGCTCCTGGATTCATTGATTTTTTGAAGGGTTTTTCGTGTCTATGTCCTTCAGTTCTGCTGTAATCTTGATTATTTCTTGTCTTCTGTTAGCTTTTGAATTTGTTTGCTCTTGCTTCTCTAGTTCTTTTAATTGTGATGTTAGGGTGTCGATTGTAGATCTTTCCTGCTTTCTCCTGTGGGCATTTATTGCCATAAGTTTCACTCTAAACACTGCTTTAGGTGTGTCTCAGAGATTCCGATACATTGTGTCTTTGTTCTCACTGGTTTCAAAGAACTTATTTACTTTGCCTTAATTTCATTATTTACTCAGTAGTCATTCAGGAGCAGGTTGTTTAGTTTCCATATAGTTGTGTGGTTTTGAGTGAGTTTCTTAATCCTGAGTTCCAACTTGATTGCACTGTGGTCTGAAAGATTGTTATAATTTCCATTATTTTGCATTTGCTGAGTAGTGTTTTACTTCCAATTATGTGGTCAATTTTAGAATAAGTGTGATGTGATGCTGAGAAGAATGTATATTCTGTTGATTTGAGGTGGAGAGTTCCATAGATGTCTATTAGGTCCGCTTGGTCCAGAGCTGAGTTCAAGTCCTGAATATCTTTGTTAATTTTCTGTCTCATTGATCTGTCTAATATTTACAGTGAGGTGTTAACGACACCCACTATTATTGTGTTGGAGTCTAAGTCTCTTTGTAAGTCTCTAAGAACTTGCTTTATGAATCTGGGTTCTTCTGTATAGCTCTTCTTGCTGCATTGATCTCTTTACCATTATGTCATGCGCTTCTTTCCCTTTGATCTTTGTTGGTTTAAAATCTGTTTTATCAGAGACTAGGATTGCAACTCCTGCTTTGTTTTGCTTTCCATTTGCTTGATAAATATTCCTCCATCCCTTTATTTTGAGCCTATGTGTGTCTTTGCACATGAGATAGGTCTCCTAAATACAGCACACCAATGGGTCTTGACTCTTTATCCAATTTGCCAGTCTGTGTCTTTTAATTGGGGCATTTGGCTCATTTACATTTAAGGTTAATACCATTATGTGTGAATTTGATCCTGTCATTATGATGCTAGCTGGTTATTTTGCCCATTAGTTGATGCAGTGTCTTCATAATGTTGATGGTCTTTACATTTTGGTTTGTTTTTGCAGTAGTTCATACCAGTTTTTCCTTTCCATATGTAGTGCTTCCTTCAGGAGCTCTTGTAAGGCAGGCTTGGTGGTGACAAAATTCCTCAGCATTTGCTTTTCTGTAAACGATTTTATTTATCCTTCCACTATGAAGCTTAGTTTGGCTGGATATAAAATTCTGGGTTGAAATTCTTTTCTTTAAGAATGTTGAACATTGGCCCCCACTCTCTTCTGGCTGGTAGGATTTATGCAGAGAGATCTGCTGTTAGTCTGATGGGTTTCCCTTTGTGGGCAATCCAACTTTTCTCTCTGGCTGCCCTTAACATTTTTTCCTCATTTCAACCTTGGTGAATCTGACGACTATGTGACTTGGGGTTGCTCTTCTCAAGGAGTATCTTTGTGGTGTTCTCTGTATTTCCTGAATTTGAATGTTGGCCTATCTTGCTAGGTTGGGGAAGTTCTCCTGCATACTATCCTGAAGTGTGTTTTCCAACTTGGTTCCATGCTCCCCATCACTTTCAGGTACACCAATCAAATGTAGGTTTGCTCTTTCTACATAGGCCTATGTTTCTTGGAGGCTTTTTTTTCATTCCTTTTCATTCTTTTTTCTCTAATCTTGTCTTCACACTTTATTTCATTAAATTGATCTTTAATCTCTGATATCCTTTCTTCTACTTGATCAATTCAGCTATTGATACTTGTGCATGCTCCATGACATTCTTGTGCTGTGTTTTTCAGCTCCATCAGGTCATTTATGTTCTTCTCTAAACTGGTTATTCTAGTTAGCAATTCCTCAAACCTTTTATCAACGTTCTTAGCTTCCTTGCATTGGGTTAGAACATGCTCCTTTAGCTCAGAGGAGTTTGTTATTACCCAGCTCCTGAAGCTTACTTCTGTCAATTAGTCAAACTCATTCTCCATCCAGTTTTGTTCCCTTGCTGGTGAGGAGCTGTGATCCATTGGAGGAGAAGAGGCATTCTGGTTTTTGGAATTTTCAGCCCTTTTGCACTGGTTTTTCCTCATCTTCGTGGATTTATCTACCTTTGGTCTTTGTTGTTGGTGACCTTTGAATGGAGTTTTTGTTTGGTCAAACTCTTTTTTTTTTTGATGTTGATGCTATTGCTTCTGTTTGTTAGTTTTTCTTCTAACAGGCCCCTCTTCTGCAGGTCTACTGCAGTTTGCTGGGCGTCCACTCCAGACCCTGTTGGCTGGGTAGCACCATCAGAGGCTGCAGAACATCAAAGATTGCTGTCTGCTTGGGTAGCACCACCAGAGGCTGCAGAACAGCAAAGATTGCTGCCTGCTCCTTCCTCTGGAAGTTTTGTCCCAGAGGGGCACCCAACAGATGCCAGCTGGAGCTCTCCTGTATAAGTTGTCTGTCGATCCCTGCTGGGAGGTGTCTCTCCATCAGGAGGCTCAGGGATCAGGGACACACTTGAGGAGGCCATCTGTCCTTTATCAGAGCTCGAGCATTGTGCTGGGAGATCCACTGCTCTCTTCAAAGCTGGCAGGCAGGAAAGTTTAAGTCTGTTGAAGCTGCACCCACAACTGCCCCTTCCCCCAGGTGCTCTGTCCCAGAAAGGTGGGAGTTTTATCCATAAGCCCCTGACTGGGGCTGCTGCCTTTCTTTTAGCAATGTCCTGCCCAGAGAGGAGGAATCTAGGGCGGTAGTCTGGCTACCACGGCTTTGCGGTGCTGTGGTGGGCTCTGCCCAGTCTGAACTTCCCAGTAACTTTGTTTACACTGTGAGAGGAAAACCACCTACTCAAGCCTCAGTAATGATGGATGCCCCTCCCCCCACAAAGTTCAAGCATCCCAGGTCAACTTTAGACTGCTGTGCTGGCAGTGAGAATTTCAAGCCAGTGGATCTTATCTTGCTGAGCTCTGTGGGGGTGGGATCCACTGAGCAAGACCACTTGACTCCCTGGCTTCAGCCCCTTTCCTGGGGAGTGAAGAGTTCTGTCTCACTGGCATTCCAGGAACCACTGAGGTACCAAAAAAAAAAAAAAAAAAAAAAACTTCTGCAGCTAGCTTGGTGTCTGCCAAACAGTCACCCAGTTTTGTTCCTGAAACCCAGGGCTCTTGTGGTGTAGGCACATAGGCAGAGGTTGGAAGATTTTGGAGGGTTCAGAAGAAGACAGGAAGATGAGGGAAAGTTTGAAACTTCTTAAAGACTGATTAAATGGTTGTAATCAAAATACTGATAGTGATATGGACAATGAAGTCCAGGCTGAGGAGGTCTCAGACTGAAATAAGGAACTTATTGGGAACTGGAGCAGAGGCCACCCATGTTATGCCTTAATAAACTGCTTGATTGAATTCTGTTCATAACCTAGGGATCTGTGAAAGTTTGAACTTTAGAGTGATGACCTAAGGTATCTGGTGGAAGACACTTTTAAACAGCAAAGTGTCCAAGATGTGGCTTGACTGCTTCTAACCGCCTATACACAGATGCATGAGCAAATAAATAAGTTGGAACTTATATTTAAAGGGAAGTAGGGTGTAAACATTTGAAAAATTTGCAGCCTGGCCACGTGGTAAAAAAGCAAAGTCCATTTTCAGGGTAGAAATTCAAGCAGGCTTTGAAATTTGCATACCTAAAAAGGAAGCAAGTCTGATAGCCAAGACAATGGGAAATGGCCTCAAAGGCATTTAGGAGATCTAAGAGGCAGCCCCTCCCACCACATGCCCACAAGTTTAGGAAGACAGAATGGTGTCCTGGGCCAGGCCTGAAGCCCCACTGCCCTGTACAGCCTCAGGAAACTTCTCCCTGCATCCCAGACACTCCAGCTCCAGTCTCAGCTGTGGCTTAAAGGGCCCAGTTACAACTCCAGCCACTGCTTCAGAGAGTGCAAGCTGTAAGCCTTGGAGACTTCTATGTGTTAATGTTGTGGGTGTGCAGAACGCAAGAGATGAGGCATGGGAGCCTCCACCTAGATTTCAGAGGATATATCTGAAAAGCCTGGCTGTCCAGGCAGAAGCCTGCTGAGAGGGGTTGTGCCTTCACAGGAAACCTCTACTAGGGCAGTATGGAGTGGAAATGAGTGGTTGGAGCCCCCACACAGTGTCTTCACTGGGTCACTGCCTAGTAGAACTATGAGATGAAGGCCACCATCCTCCAGATCCCAGGGTGGTTGAGCCAATGGCACATCCATGTGCCCATGTGCCCTAGATGTGAGGCATGAAGTCAAAAGAGATTATTTTGGAGCTTTAAGATTTGATGACTGCCCTGCTGGGTTTTGAACACGCATGGGGCCTGTCACTCCTTTCTCTTGGCTGATTTTGCCCTTTTGGAATAGGAATGTTTACTCAATGTCTATAACCTCATTGTATTTTGGAAGTAACTAGTTTCTTTTTTATTGTTGTTGTTTTTGTTTTTCTTACAGGCTCATAGGTAGAAGAGACTTGCCTTGTGTCAGATAAGACTTTAGACTTTGGACTTTTGAGTCAGTGCTGAAATAAGACTTTGGGGGACTACTGGGAAGGCATGATTGCATTTTGCAATGTGAGAGGCATATAAGCTTTGGGAGGGGCCAGAGGCCAAATAATACGGTTTGTATCTGTTATCTCACCAAATCTCAGGTTGAATTTGTAATCCCCAATGTTGGAGGTGGGGCCGGGTGAGAGGTGACTGGATCATGAGGGTGGCTTTCTCATGAATGGGTTAGCACCACCCCTTTCATTCCATCCTCAAGATACTGAGTAAATTCTCACGAGATCTGGTTGTTTAAAGTGTGGGGGACCTCACTTTCACCCTCTTGCTCCTGCTCCTGCCATGTAAGATGTCAGTGCTCCCCCTTCAACTTCTACCATGATTTTAAGTTTCCTGAGGCCTCCCCAGAAGCTGAACAGATGCCAGCATCATGCTTTCTGTACAGCTTGAAGAACCATGAGCCAATTAATCCTCTCTTCTTAGTAAACTATCCAGTCTCAGGTATTTTTACAGCAATGCGAGAATGGACTGATATAATAACTAAATATCTATCAACGCAGGACTTATAAATAAATTATAGTACATCCATAAACTGGAACATTCCAGTTTGCATATAAAAGGATATGCTAATTTGGAAAGATCTCTAAGACATAGTAATTGAATAAAGCAAACTAGGTATAGTATGTATGATGAGATAGATATAAATTGTATTTATACTTGATTGAATTTACATAATTTTTGAAAGGAACATAAGAAACTAATAAAACATGTTTTTAGTTTGGGGCTGGTGCCAACTAATAGACGATATACTAGGGTAAGAGTGAGAGAACCATTTTTTTTATTTTTGCACCAGTATAGCAAATAAATACAAAAAATTTTGTACATCACCTGTCATATTTCCTTAGTCTCTTAGTTGTCCCTTATCTTGATATTTCTATTCTGTTTCTATTTTCATTTTGTGGTTGTAACTTGCCACATTCTTGATGAGTAGAATATTTTCTGATTTCTGCATACCTCCCACATTTATTACCTATTGAAAAAATTAAATCAATAAAAATGAAATACATAATCTCCCTGACAGAAGTTTTTAACAATTTCTCACGTGCTCTCAAGGCATTCCTCACTTAACAATCACATCTTAGTTATATTAGACACCATGCTAAGTACTGGAAATACATAAAGCAAAAAGAGAGAGAAGAAGGGAGAAGAAGAAAAGAATGGAATCTCTGCTCTAAAGGAACTTGCATTCTAGTGTGCAAATATATGTCAGGTAGCAATAAATTTTTAAATTAACTGTCTTGAAAATAATGCCATTTTAAAAAGCTTTGCAAATAAAGATAAATATAATAGAGCACTAAAAATGAGGATGTAGCTTGATTTGAAAGTAATCTTACTGTGACATAATTTACTCATAGATTAACTGGTTTGTCCATTGTCAGGTGGATGTCTTTCTTTTTTCTATTCCATGTGTGTCTGTTTCAGTTAAAAATGGGTAAGAATTTCTTTCTACATGAAGCTTCTTGGAACATTAAAAACATCTTGGAAATATTTAAATGCCAGAATTATTTGGAATTGATATTACTCAGAATAGTCCTGATCAATTACCATTGCCTTCTATCCTAGGAAGATGTATAGAGGAAATGATGATATCTTCTCTGATGTCTCCTAAAGTCTTCAAAACATCAATGTATCCTTCCAACCAATGTTTCCACCATGCTCTGAGGTTGATTGGCTGGTAAAATGGCCAATGCCAATGCTACCAGAGTTTAGGTCCTTTAAGAGAGACTGTTTTGTTGTTTTTTTCCATCCACTATAATTCTTGAAAATTTTCCTAACAGAGTAAGTTCAGCACCTTTTAAATGCCTTTAACCTTCTGAATCTCTAATTAGTATAGATATAGTTCCTCTTCAACATTTCAGTGGGTGAGTTTTCCTGACGTATCTCCCTGGTATCTTTTACTTTAGCAGCTTAGTCCCTGATCTAATAACATAAAGATTCAAGAAAAACAAAATCATTAAGGGGAAATTCATATAGCGAGAATATGAAAGAAATAAAGCTAGATCCTCTGAATGTCATTGACCTCTAGAAAGGAACTGAAACAGTGGGCCTGTGGGGTAGAACATAAGAAGGAGGAAGGGCCCTGAGAGGTAATTAGAGACAGGAAAGCAAAACCAGAAATAACTGGTCAATTCTTTTTCTACCTTCTGAAAATCATTATAAATGGTCTCTGAACCTTCAATAACCAGAGGTCCCTGCTCCTAAAGAATTTGTACTTAATTCCTTCATAGAAGGAACATTGGTAGGAATTAGTGTTTTATGCAAGCATCTTCTTGTTATATCCATTAAGCTTTGCCTGGAGAAAACTTTTGTTATGATTTGGACTCATTAGGGGTGTCTTGGGAAAAAAAATTATATAAAGTTTTGAGATTGGGTTTGTGAGTTTAGTATTCCACAACTCTCATGCACTAGGGGAGAATATATTTGCATTCTTCTCTACCTTAAAAATCACTAACCAGTTATCACAAATTCTTTATTGCATTATGATAGCCTATATACCAGAAAGGTGAAAAGGAGAAAGATTAAAATTATATTTTCACTGTGTTAACATTTAATCATTACTTCGAAATGCCAGTTTTAAAATTAATAACTTTTCAAAAATAATTAATTACATGTTCTAGGCCAATAAATAGCTTTGAAAATTAAACATTTAACTGAAATCATATAGCTAATAGTTAATAAAGATAACATCATTTTTGTTTCCTTTGCTTACTGAATTTATTGTGATGTTAAAATTACTTGATTTGTGTAAATTATCCCTGCCCAGTCCTCTAGCAAAATTTGGAATGATTGTATAACTTAAATAATTTCTATATTAAAAATTTTAACTGTCTAATTCATCTAGCGAATATTATTTTATATAAATTTGTGAAACAAATGAAAAGTAAACAAATCGCAAGGCTCTAGATTTGCAAATAAGTCAATAAATAAAACTAAAGTAGAATCACACATTTATTTTCCTATCATGCTGGTTTGTTTTTGATGAATTCTATATTACTACAAGTCTCACAAGAGAATAAAATTTTTGAAATAAATACTGTAAAAATTCAGATTTTTTAAATGTGTGAGTTATTTGAGGTATATGTCCTCAATTTAAATAAATTAACTCCTTTCTTTTCCCCTGGCATTTTATGAAATTTAATGCACAAATATATATGCATTCCAAAGTGTCAAAAGATTATTTTTATGTGTCAGAAGATTCAATCCATGCTTCCCTTAAAAATTTAGAACTTGTTTACTTCTAAGGCTGAGTGCATTTTAGAATAACTTTGTGTTAGCTACAAATAACAATCTTTTCAAGCCCTAGCAACCAAGCTCTGCCTCAGCAAAGGCCTTTGAAGAGTTTCTTTCACTGCCTTTGCCCCTCCCTCCTTCTGTACCCACCCAGGTCCTCAGCATCACAATTTCAAAAAGTAGAGGGGGAGGAAGGGAGGAAGGGAAGAAGAGAGGGAGAGAGGGAGGGAGGGAGGGAGTGAGGGAGGAAGGATGGATGGAAGGAACGTAGGAAGGAAGGAAGGAAGGAAAATGTGGAGGGAGGGAGGGAAAGAAACTTGTTAAAAATGAGGTAGTTCAGTGTTTTATGGTTTAAAAGTATACGAAAGCCAAATGTACACATTATCACCTACTTAACATGCAAGTTTGGGGATACAATACTTCAGCAAACAATAGGTTTATTGGTTATAAAGGCTCCAGTAGAAGTTTCTTGCCAGTGTGTGGCTTTTTCATGAAGAAAAGGGGGAAAAATGATTTGGAAATGAGCCACCTTTATTTTTAAATTCCCCAGTCAATATGTTGCCACAGCAACCAAAGTTCTTGCTATCTGGGAAAAGACAGATGTCTTTGCTTCAATCAAGATGCAAAGCTAGAGAAAAAAAAAAAAGAAAAAAAAGCAATGAAAATACTTCATTTCATTATTTGAAAATGTGAATTGCCCTGAGCTGGCTTTGAGCCATAGTTCTTATCCACAGTATCCATCAACATGTATTCAAGTCCCTCAATATTGCAATACTTCATTTTCATTAATTAAATAATTACATCAAATGCTGTCTCATAACATTCGGTTGAATTCATTCATTGTCAAAAATGTCATTCGATTTAAAATAGTTCATAGTATTATGTAGTTTATTGACAAATATGATGTTTAAATCTATTTAATAAGAGTGGTTGTGTCCAGAGGAAAGGAAAGATGGGAACCACAAAAGGTCTGCCAAGAAAAAGAACCAGAGAGCCTCCTTTATTTTAACATTGTTGTTGACCTATGTGTGCTTATCCCTTAACCCTTGAATCTTAACTAAAATGAAAGTAAAGTAATTTTTGAATGCTTAAACTAACAAGAACAAAAAGGGTACAAGAAGAGACAACAGTAGACAAAAGATTACAACAAATTTTTGAATATGGGAAACTAGTAACAAGTGAATTAACAAAATCGAGATCTTTGGAAAAAATACTGAACAGTGAACAAATGTAGAGAGAATTACACATAAACTCGAGAGTGAGGTCTAGAGAAAGCAGAATGCTGAGACAGAAAATATAAAGAGATTCAGTCGAAACTGGGCTTCAAGAAAAGTCGGAGCTTTTAGCCCCTTTTCACCTACTGTGTGCTGGAGAGGAAAGGGAAATTTCATGCCCGAGACTTAGACAACAGGCAAATAAAGTAAAGATGAAGGGGTGGCTCAGCTCTAGAAATTAAAAATAATAATAAAAATTTTGCATATTAGAGTCTACAATTTCCTTCCCCACCCTACCAGAACTCTCACTAAGAAGGATTCAACCTTCTGGGTATAAACAATTTTTATCTGAAGAAATTGAAAACAAAAGCAGCACACACACACATTTTAGCATCATTCCAGTAGAAGAAATAGCTTGCCACCAAATCACCCAGAGGAGAATCCCACAAGTTAACAAACCCTTCTCACATGCAGAGTTCTCGATCCACGTTAACTTGTTGCATACTTCATCACACATAGCTTAAAGACTAAAGAAAGGGGCAGGACTAAATAAGAACTTAGATGAAATAAAGACATTGCTGGGCAAAGAATAAAAAGGTAAGTAAAACTATTGTTAATTACCTCGTAGAGAAAGAAGATACTAAAAAGAATTGAGAGCTATAAAATGGAACATGAAAGGTAATTAAGACTCCTGATAATTAAAAATATGCTATCCAAAATTTAAAAAGGAAACTGAAATAAACTACACAAAATTCTAAAAAGTGTTAACAGAAAAAGTTATAATAGTAAAAAGTTATAGAATTAGATGATCAGCCCACGTGCTCTAACTTCTAAATTATACATACAAAGAAATAGAGAAGCAAAAAGGGAAGAAATTATCAAAGAAAGAATACAACACATTTTTCCCCCTGATTATTCTGGGCTTTCATTGAAAGTTCTTTCAATAAACAAACCCAAGCAAGGCATATTGTACATATTTCAAAACATCAGTTATTAAAAGATATCCTAAAAACTCACAAAGAGAAAAAATGAGAGATCACAAAACATCAGATAAGTGAAAAACAGAATTCTCAACAGCAATACTACAAGTCAAATATACATGAACAGAAGAAACTAAAATTTATCTAGATAAACTGTTCATTTAATGTAAGAGTACAAAAAAGATATTTTCAGACATTGATGCAATAAAAAATATATATTTTTCCATAAACACTTTCTTAGGAAGCTACTGGAAAATATACTCTTATAAAACAAACAAAGGAAAAAGAAGAACACTGTATTAGGGTTCTCCAGAGAATCAGAACCAATAGGTTATAGATAGATATATAGATATAGATAGAATAGAGGTATAGATATATAGAAAGATATTTATAATAAGGAATTGACTCTCTTAATTATGGAGGCTGTCACATGATCTGCCTTCTGCAACCAGGAGACTCAGGAAAGCTGGTGGTGTAACTCTAAGAATAAGAGGGCCAATGATGTAAGTTCTGGTCCAAAGACAGAAGAAGACTGATGTCCCAGCTCAAGCAGTCAGGCAGAGATAGAAAAACATCTCCCTTCTTCTGCCCTTTTGTTCTATTCATGCCCTCAGTGGATTGGATGGTGCCTATTCCCACTTGTATTGTGAAGGGCAATTGGCTTTGCTCTCTACCACTTCAAATGCTCATATCTTCCAGAAACAGCCTCACAGGCAAACCCAGAAATAATGGTTAGCCAATTATCTTGGTAACCCTTGATCCAGTAAAGTGGAGACTAAAATTAAACATCACAAACACAAAACTCAGGAAACAGAATGCATCCTAAGAAAAAAGGAAGGAAAGTACTTCGTTAATGGGGAGTAGCAAATCTATCAAGAAAATTGTTTTTACTAGAGAGGTATATTGAAGATAGTGAGATGGAGATCTGTAGAAAAACAGTGGCAGCAACCTTAGATCTTCTAGAATGTATGTTTGTAGAATCTTTATTCATAATCACCCAAACTGGGAAAAAAAAAAGATGTCCTACAATGGGTGAATGAATAAACAAACTTTGGTACATCTATACAATGGAAAATTATTCAGTGGTCAAAAGAAATGCACTATCAAGCCACAAAGAGACATGGAGGAAACTTAAAGGCATATTACTAAGTGAACGAAGACAATCTAAAAGGCTACATATGGTGTGATTTCAACTAACCCACATCCTGGATAAAACAATATTAAAGAGTTTGTCCGTCTGTGGTTGACAGAGGTTCAGGTGGAGTGGGAAGAGGGATGAATACATAGATGAAGCACAGGAGATTTTTAGAATGGGGAAACTATGCTGTATGATATTTTAATGCTGAATAAATGACATTATGCATTTGTAAAAACCATAGAAACTGTACAACACAGTGAAAGAAAACAATGTTAAACTACAGTTTTTCATTAATGATAATATATAATATTGGGTCATCAATTATAACAAATGAGCCACACTAGTGCAAGATGTTAAAAATAGGGGAACAGTGTGCAAGGGATATATGTGAGGTCTCTGTGCTTTCTGCTCAATTTTTCTGTACACTTAAAACTGTTCTAAAAAACAAAATCTGTTAATTAAAAAGTATAAGTTAAAAAACGAAATAAATAAATTTATAGAAAGTCATGCCAATAAAATATGATGCAAGAAATATATCTGAGTAATGAAGTGTTATTTATAAAAGGAATCATGATGATTGTTTGGGTCAAGAGTAAACTATGCATTCATTATTTATGAATGCATTCTGTTCTAGGTACTCTTCAATTGTTTAAGATATATTCGTAAACAAAACAATAAAACACTTTGTTCCTAAGAGGCTTAAGGTATAGTGATATTGCATAATCATAATTTTTTTAAAAAATAAAAATTAAATACTGATTATTGTTTTAGCCCCTATGTATTATATAGTTATAATGATGAATAAATATATTAGAAGTAGAAATAGAAAGAAGGAATTAAGTCCTTATCTTTCACAGCAAGAAATCAACTGAAAATGTATATAATTAATCAATAAATATCAGTATAGATTTACAATGTAGAACTATGTAGGTAAATACCAGGAAAACATGTAGAAGAGTCAAATGTGGTTGATTCTGCAGAGAAAGAGAGGCACATGGATGGGTTGTGAGAGAGGCGGCAAATGACTGCTATTTCTCATTATGAGACTACTGATAGTTTGATTTTTAAAATGTGTACACGTATAAATCATATAAATTTGAATGATTTAGAAAATAAATCTAATAATTAAAGAGCTTGTATCACCAAGACAATCCTAAGCAAGGGTAGGGCACCAAGTGGGCTCTTGGGGTCCCCAATTCCATGACTCTTAGACTGCATTTCTGGACCTGCCCTGGGCCAGAGGAAAACCCACTGCCCTGACGGATGAGTCCAAGGCCAGGCAGCATTCATGACACGCTGACTTAAAAGACCTTGGGCCTTAAGGGAATATCAGCAGTAGTCTGGCAGTACTCCCCCTGAAGTGTTAGTGGCTACAACATGAGGCTCCTCTGCCTTTGGAAAGGGGAGGGAAGAGTGGGAAGGACTGCATCATGTGGTTTGAGTGTCAGCTCACCTGCAATACAATAGGACACCAGATAGAATTCTAAGGTTTTTGACTGTAGTCCCTGACTCGTAGATGACACTTCTGGACCTACCTGGGGCTTAAGAGACCTCAACGCCCTGAAGGGAATGACACAGGCCTGGTTGGATATGCCACCTTCTGACTGTAGACCCCAGGGCCTTAAGTGAATATAGGTAATAGCCAGGGAGTGGCTACAGCAGACTTTGGGCAAAACCCAGTGCTGTGCTGACTTCAGTTCTGAACCAGTGTAGTCACTGCGGTGGTGGCGGCCACAGAGGTGCTTGTGTCACTCTACCTCCAGCTTTAGGTGACTCAGAACAAGGAGAGAGACTGTACATTTGAGAGAAAGAAAGGGAAGGAAACAAGAATCTCTGTCTGGTAATCCAGAGAATTCTCCTGGATCTTGTCCAAGACCATCAAGGCAGTACTTCTATGAGTCTGTTAGAACCACAGTGTTACTGGGCTTCCAGTGCCCCTTAAAGGAGATACCTCTTCAATCACAATACCCAAGTTTTTCAAATATCTGAAAAGCCTTCCCAAGAAGGATGGCTATAAATAAGCACAAAGAGTGAAAACTACAATAAATACTTAACCCTTCAATGCCCAGACACGAAGAACATCTACTAGCATCAACATCATCCAGGAAAAAGTAACCTCACCAAATGAACTACATAAGACACCAGGGACCAATCCAGAAGAAACAGAGATATGTGGCCTTTCAGACAGAGAATTCAAAAAAGCTGTGTTGTAGAAACTCAAAGAAATTCAAGATAACACAGAGAAGAAATTCAGAATTCTATCAGATAAATTTAACAGAGACTGAAATAATTAAAAAACAATCAAGCAGAAATTCTGGAGCTGAAAAATGCAGTTGGTATACTGAAGAATGCATCAGTCCTTCAATAGCAGAATGGATCAAACAGAAGCAAGAATTAGTGTTATTTGAAAATACACAGAGGAGCCAGCTGAGGTGGCTCATGCCTGTAATCCCAAAACTTTGGGAGGCCAAGGTAGGCTGATCACTTGAAGCCAGGAGTTCAAGACCAGCATGGCCAACATGGTGAAACCTCATCTCTACTAAAAATACAAAAATTAGCCAGGTGTTGTGGTGCATGCCTGTAATCCTAGTTACCTGGGAGGCTAAGGCACAAGAATCACTTGAACATGGGAAGTGGAGGTTGCAGTGAGCTGAGGTCATGCCTCTGCACTCCAGTCTGGGTGACAGTGAAAGACCCTGTCTCAAAAAAAAAAAAAATAGAAAAGAAAAAGAAAATGTACAGAGGAGACAATTAAAAAATAAATAAAGAATAAAAAACAATGAAGGCAGCCTACAGGATCTAGAAAATAACCTCAAAAGGGCAAGTCTATGAGTTATTGGGCTTAAAAAAGGAAGTAGAGGAAGAGATAGGGGTACAAAGTTTATTCAAACAGACAATAACAGAGCACTTCCCAAACCTAGAGAAAGATATCAATATCCGAGTACAAGAAGGTTATAGACTATCAAGCAGATCTAATCCAAAGAGACTGCATTAAGGCATTTAATAATCAAACCCCCAAAGGTCAAGGATAAAGAAAGGATTGATTATAAAAGCAGCAAGAGAAAAGAAACAACATACAATGGCTCCAATATGTCTGATGGCAGACTTTTCACTGGAAAACTTACAGGCCAGGAGAGTGGTATGACATATTTAAAGTGCTGAAGGAAGAAAGCTTTTACTGTAGAATAGTATATTCAAGGAAAATATCTTTCAAACACGAAGGACAAATAATGACTTTCCCAGACAAACAAAAACAGGGATTTCACCAATACCAGACCTGTCCTACAAGAAATGCTAAAAAGAGTACTTCAATCAGAAAGAAAAAGATATTAATGAGCAATAAGTAATCACCTGAAGGTACAAAACTTGCTGGTAATAGTAAGTACACAGAATGTTGTATTTTACAAACACAGAATATTATAACACTATAATTGTGGTGTATAAACTTCTCTTAAGTAAGAGAGACTAAATGATGAACCAATCAAAAATAATAACTACAGCAACTTTTCCAGACTTGGTCAATACAATAAGACATAAATAGAAACAACAAAAAGCTAAAAAGCAAGGGGATAAAATTAAGGCATGGGGCCAGGCATGGGGGCTCACACCTGTAATCCCAGCACTTTAGGAGGCCGAGGTGGGAAGATCATGAGGTAAGGAGTTCGAGACCAGCCTGACCAGCATGATGAAACCAGTCTCTACTGAAAATACAAAAATTAGCCAGGCGTGGTGGCTAATGCCTATAACTCCAGCTACTCAGAAGGCTGAGGCAGGAGAATCACCTGAACTTGGGAGGCAGAGGTTGCAGTGAGCCGAGATCATGCCACTGTGCTCCAGCCTGGGTGACAGAGCAAGATTTTGTCTCAAATAAATAAATAGTTAAAATTAAGGCAGGAGTTTTTAACAGTGTTCTTTTTCCTTGTTTGTTTATGCAAATAGTGTCAAGTTGTTATCAGGTTAAAATAATGGGTTATAAGATAGCATTTGCAAGCCTCATTGCAACCTCAAACCAAAAAAGAAACATAATGGATACACACAAAATTTTTAAGCAAGAAATTAAATCATATCACTAGAGAAAATCACCTTCACTAGAGGAAGACAAGAAGGAAAGAAACAAGGAAGAGAAGATCGCAAAACAATCAGAAAACAACAAAATGGCAAAAGTAAGTCCTTATCAATAATATCATTGAATGTAAATGGACTAAGCTCTGTAATCAAAATACATATACTGGCTGAATGAATAAAAAAACAAGACTCATTGATCTGCTGCCTACAAGAAATACACTTCATCTACATAGACACACAGAAACTGAAAATAAAGGGATAAAAACAGATATTCTGTGCCAATGGAAACCAAAAATAGAGTAGGATTAGCCATACTTACAACAGACAAAATAGATTTCAAGACAAAAATTATAAGAAGAGACAAAATCACTATATAATGGTAAAAAAGTCACTACAGCAAGAGGATATAACAATTCTAAAGATATATGTACCCAAAACTGGAGCACCCAATATATAAAAGAAATATTAGGCTGGGCGCAGTGGCTCATGCCTGTTAATACCAGCACTTTGAGAGGCTGAGGCAGGCAGATCACAAGATCAGGAGATTGAGACCATCCTGGGTAAAACAGTAAAACTCTTTCTCTATTAAAAATACAAAAAATTAGCCAGGTGTGGTGGTGGGCGCCTGTAGTCCCAACTACTCGGGAGGCTGAGGCAGGAGAATGGCATGTACCCAGGAGGTGGAGCTTGCAGTGAGCCGAGAGACTGTGCCACTGCACTCCAACCTGGGCAACAGAGTAAGGCTCTATCTCAAAAAAAAAAAAAAAAAAAAAAGAAGAAGAAGAAAAGAAAAAAATATATTATTAGAGGTAAAAAGAGAGATAGCCCCCAGTACAATAAAAGCTACAGAATTCAACACCCCACTTTAAGCATTGGACAGATCTTTCAAACAGAAAATCAACAAAGAAACATCAGACATAATCTGCACTATAAACTGAATGAATCTAATGGATATTTACAGAACATTTCATCCAAGAGCTGCAGAATACACATTCTTTTCCTCAGCACATGGATCATTCTGAAGGACAGGCTATACATTAGGTCATAAAACAAGTCTTAAAACATTTATATAATATATATAATATATATAATATATAATATATTATATATATAATATATATAATATAAATATTATATATTATATATATTATATATATCTCAAGCATATTCTCTGATCACAATGAAAAAAACTAGAAATCAATAACAGGAAATTTGGAAAATATATAAACACATGGAAATTATACAATATTCTCCTGAATGACCAGTGGATCAATGAAAAAATTAAGAAGAAAATTGAAAAATGTCTAAAAACAAATGACAAACAAAACACAATATACCAAAACCTGTGGAATACAGCAAAAGCAGTACTCACTGGGAAATTTATAGCTACAAGTGCCTACATCAAAAAAAGAGGAAAAACCAAATAATCAATCTAACGATGTGTCTTAAAGAACTACACAATTGAGGACAAACCAAACTCAAAACTAGTAGGAGGAAAAAAATAATAAAAGATCAGAGCAGAAATAAATGAAATTGAAACAAAAAATACAAAACAAAAGATAATTTTTTTTAAAAAAGTTGTATTTTTTTGTTGGGATTATATATTGTTTCTTTCCTTTTTATTATACTTTAAGTCCTAGGGTACATGTGCACAATGTGCAGGTTTGTTACATATGTATACATATGCCATGTAGGTGTGCTGCACCCATTAACTCATCATTTATATTATGTATATCTCCTAATGCTTTCCCTCCCCACAACAGGCCCTGGTGTGTGATGCTCCCCTTCCTGTGTCCATGTGTTCTCATTGTTCAGTTCCCACCTATGAGTGAGAACATGCAGTGTTTGGTTTTTTGTTCTTGCGATAGTTTGCTGAGAATGATGGTTTCCAGCTTCCTCCATGTCCCTACAAAGGACATGAACTCATCCTTTTTTATGGCTGCACAGTATTCCATGGTGTATATGTGCCACATTTTCTTAATCCAGTCTATGACTGATGGACATTTGGCTTGGTTCCAAGTCTTTGCTATTGTGAATAGTGCCACAATAAACATACGTGTGCATGTGCCTTTATAGCAGCATGATTTATAATCCTTTGGGTATATACCCAGTAATGGGATGGCTGGGTCAAATGGTACTTCTAGTTCTAGATCCCTGAGGAATCACCACACTAACTTCCACAATGGTTGAACTCGTTTACAGTCCCACCAACAGTGTAAAAGTGTTCCTATTTCTCCACATCCTCTCCAGCGCCTGTTGTTTCCTGACTTTTCAATGATCACCATTCTAACTGCTGTGAGATGGTAGCTCATTGTGGTTTTGATTTGCATTTCTCTGATGGCCAGTGATGATGAGCATTTTTTCATGTGTCTTTTGGCTGCATAAACATCTTCTTTTGAGAAGTGTCTGTTCATATCCTTCGCCCACTTGTTGAAGGGGTTGTTTTTTTCCTGTAAATTTGATTGAGTTCTTTGTAGATTATGGATATTAGCCCTTTGTCAGATGGGTAGATTGCAAAAATTTTCTCCCATTCTGTAGGTTGCCTGTTCACGCTGATGCTAGTTTCTTTTGCTGTGTAGAAGCTCTTTAGTTGAATTAGATCCCATTTGTCAATTTTAGCTTTTGTTGCCATTGCTTTTGGTGTTTTAGACATGAAGTCCTTGACCATGCCTATGTCCTGAATGGTATTGCCTAGGTTTTCTTCTAGGGTTCTTATGGTTTTAGGTCTAACATGTAAGTCTTTAATCCATCTTGAATTGATTCTTGTATAAGGTGTAAGGAAGGGATCCAGTTTCAGCTTTCTACATATGGCTAGCCAGTTTTCCCAGCACCATTTATTAAAGAGGGAATCCTTTCCCCATTGCTTGTTTTTGTCAGGTTTGTCAAAGATCAGATAGTTGTAGATGTGTGGTATTATTTCTGAGGGCTCTGTTCTGTTCCATTGGTCTATATCTCTGTTTTGGTCCCAGTACCATGCTGTTTTGGTTACTGTAGCCTTGTAGTATAGTTTGAAGTCAGGTAGCATGATGCCTCCAGCTTTGTTCTTTTGGCTTAGGATTGACTTGGCAATGCAGGCTCTTTTTTGGTTCCATATGAACTTTAAAGTAGTTTTTCCCAATTCTGTGAAGAAAGTCATTGGTAGCTTGATGGGGTTGGCATTGAATCTATAAGTTACCCTGGGTAGTATGGCCATTTTCATGATATTGATTCTTCCTATCCATGAGCATGGAATGTTCTTCCATTTGTTTGTATCCTCTTTTATTTCATTGAGCAGTGGTTTGTAGTTTTCCTTGAAGAGGTCCTTCACATCCCTTGTAAATTGGATTCCTAGGTATTTTATTCTCTTTGAAGCAATTGTGAATGGGAGTTCACTCATGATTTGGCTCTCTGTTTGTCTGTTATTGGTTTATAAGAATGCTTGTGATTTTTGCACATTGATTTTGTATCCTGAGACTTTGCTGAAGTTGCTTATCAGCTTAAGGAGATTTTGGGCTGAGGTAAATGGGTTTTCTAAATATACAATCATGTCATCTGCAAACAGGGACAATTTGACTTCCTCTTTTCCTAATTGAATACCCTTTATTTCTTTCTCCTGCCTGATTGCCCTGGCCAGAACTTCCAACACTATGCTGAATAGGAGTGGTGAGAGAGGGCATCCCTGTCTGGTGCCAGTTTTCAAAGGGAATGCTTCCAGTTTTTGCCCATTCAGTATGATATTGGCTGTGGGTTTGTCATAAATAGCTCTTATTATTTTGATATAAAAAAGTTGTATTTTTGAAAAGTCAAAGAAAATTGACAAACCTTCAACCAGACTAATTAAAAAAGAGAGAAGGCCCAAATAAATAAAATCAGAAATGAAAAAGGAGACATTACAACTGATACTGCAGAAATTCAAATGATTATTATTGGCTACTATGAGCAACTATAGTCAATAAATTGGAAAATCTGCAAGTAATGAGCAAATTCCTACGTACATACAACCTACCAAGATTGAATCAAGAAGAAATACAAAATCTGATCAGACCAGTAACAAATAATGAGATTGATACCATAATAAAAAGTTTCCCAGTAAAGAAAAGCCCAAGACCCAATGGCTTCACTGCTGAATTCTACCAAACATGTAAAGAAGAACTAAATATCAATCCTATTCAAACTATTCTGAAAAACTGAAAAAGGGGGAATACTTCCAAATTCATTCTATGAGGCCAGTATTACCCTGATACCAAAACCAGACAAAGACATATCAAAAAAAGGAAACTTCAGGCCAATATATCTGATGAATACTAATGCAAAAATCATAAAACAAAATGCTGGCAAACCAAATTCAGCAATATATTAGAAAGATCATTCATCACGATCAAGAGGGATTTACCCCTAGGATGCAAGGATGGTTCAACACACACAAATCAATCATGTGTGTGATACATCGTATCAACAGTACTAAGGACCAAAACCCATATGAGCATTTAAATTGATGCTGAAAAACAGTTGATAAAATTCAACATCCCTTCATGATAAAAACCCTCAAAAACTGGGGTTAGAAGTAACACATTTTAATATAATAAAATCCACATGTAACAGACTCACAGCTAGTATCCCACTGAATGGGGACAAACTAAAAACTTTTCCTCTAAGATCAGGAACACAACAAGGATGCCCACTGTCATCACTGTTATTTATCTCAGTACTGGAAATCCTAGCCAGAGAAATCAGGCAAGAAAAAGATAGAACATTCAAAGCGGAAAGGAGGAAGTCAGTTATCCTTGTTTGCAGGTGATATGATCTTATGTTTAGAAAACACAAAAGATTCCACAAGAAAATTACTAGAACTAACAAAGTTGCAGGACACAAAATCAACATACAAAAATCAGTAACATTTCTATATGCCAACAGTGAACAATGTGAAAAAGAAAATTTTCAAAATCCCATTTACAATAGCCACACATAAAATTAAATACCTAGGAATTAACCTAAGAAGTGAAAAATGTCTATAATGAACACCATAAAATGCTGAAGAAATTGAAGAGGACACCAAAAAATGGAAAAATATTCCGTGTTCATGGATTGGGAGAATCAATATTGTTAAAATATCCTTAATAACCAAGGCAATCTACAGATTCAATGTAATCCCTATTAAAATACCAATGTCATTCTTCACAGAAACAGAAAAAACAATCCTAAAATTTATATGGAACCACAAAAGACCCAGAATAGCCAAAGCTATCCTAAGCAAAAAGAACACAACTGGAGGAATCACATTACCTGACTTCGAAATATACTACAGAGCTATAGTAACAAAAACAGCATGGTACTGGCATGAAAGCAGACACAAAAACCAATGGAACAGAATAAAGAACCAGAAACAAATCTGGTCTTTTCACTGTAGGTGTGTGAATTTTTGACAAAGGTACCAAGGACATACGCTGGAGAAAAAACAGTCTCTTCAATAAATGGTGCTGGGAAAACTCTATATCCATATGCAAAAGAAGGAAATGAGACCCCTATCTCTTGCCATATATAAAAAACAAATCAAAGTGGATTAAAGACCGAAATCTAAGACCTTGAACTATGAAACTACTACGAGAAAACACTGGGGAAAATCTCCAAGACATTGGTCTGGGCAAAGACTTCCTGAACAGCATTACCCCACAAGCACAGGCAACCAAAGTAAACACGGACAAATGGGATCATATCAAGTTAAAAAGCTTCTGCAGAGAAAAGGATACAATCAACAAAGCAAAGAGACAATGCACCGAATGGGAGAAAATATGTGCAAATTATCTGTTACGGTTTGAATTTGTGTCCTTGCCCTAATCTCATGTCGAACTGTAATCCCCAGTATTGGAAGTGGGCCTCGTTGGAGGTGACTGAATCATGGGGGTGGATTGCCCCCTTGCTATTCTCACAATAGTGAGTTCTCACACGATCTAGTTGTTTAAAAGTGTGTGGCATCTCCCCATTTACTCTCTTCCTCCTGCTCCCGCCATGGAAGTTATGATTCCTTCCTCTTTGCCTTCTATCATGACCATAAGTTTCCTGAGGCTTTCCTAGCCATGCTGCCTGTACAGCCTGCAGAACTATGAGCCAATTAAAGCTCTTTTCTTTATAAATTACCCAGTCTAAGGTAGTTCTTTATAGCAAAGCAAGAACAGACTAATACACTACCCCCTGACAAGAGATTAATAATGAGAATATATAAGGAGCTCAAACAAGTCTACAGAAAACAAGCTAACAATGTGATGAAAAGATGGGCTAATGATTCAAATAGACATTTCTCAAAAGAAGACATACAAATGGCAAACTGGAATAAGAAAAGGGGCTCAACATCATTGATCAGAGAAATGCAAATCAAAACTACAATGAGATATTATCTCACCCCAGTTAAAATGGATTATATCCAAAAAACAGACAATAACATGGGTAGAACTGGAGATCATTATACTAAGTGAAATAAGCCAGGCACACAAAGACAAACATCTCATGTTCTCACTTATTTGTGGGATCTAAAAATCAAATCAATTGAACTCATGGACATAGAGAGTAGAAGGATGACTATCCGAGGCTAGGAAGGTTAGTGGAGGGTTAAGAGGGAGTGGGCTGTAATCCCAACAATTTCGGAGGCCGAGGCAGGTGGATCACTTGAGGTCAGACCAGCCTGGTGTTCCAGACCGGCCTGGCCAACATGGCGAAACCCCGTCTGTACTAAAAATACAAAAATTAGCCAGGTGTGGTGGTGCACACCTGTAATCCCAGCTACTCCGGAGGCTGAGGCAGGAGAATTGCTTGAACCAGGGAGGTGGATGTTGCAATGAGTTGAGATCATGCCACTGCACTTTAGCCTGGGTGACAGAGCAAGACTCCATCTCAAAGAAAAAAAAAAAAAGCAGGCGGGGGAGTCAGACTTGGTTAATGGGTACAAAAAAATGAATAAGATATCCTATTTTAAAGGACAATAAGGTGACCATGGTCAATTATAACTTAAGGGTATATTTTTGAGTAACTTAAAAAATGTAATTGGATTGTTTGTAACTCAAAGGATAAATGCTTGAGGGGATAGATATTCCATTCTCCACGATGTACTGATTTCACGTTGCATGCCTGTATCAAAACATCTCATGTACCCCAAAAACATATACACCTAATATGTACTCACACAAAAAATAAACTGTAAACTATATGGGTACAGACTTCAAGGGAATTTGTAAGTAGAGGCATCTAGAGTACTCTGATTCTGACAATAATCCAAAATCTCCTTTCTAGTTGGACAGAATGAATAAAGAGTCTCCTCCAAAATCAGCCTCTATTTGATATTCCTATCATAGAGAAAAGAGAGTTCTCCTTAATTCACAGTTTACAATTATTTTTATTTCTCTAATATAGCAATATTTTAACCTTTGTTCTACAACTTAGGTAATAAAATTTAGAATAGTGACAATTATAAATAACAGTATCATTGTACTGGTTATCAAACAACCCTAAGTAAGACACCATATACCCAATATGTTATACCAAAAATCATGCAGTAAAACACACATAATTTACTTTAACCACCAAGAATTTATAAGCCACAGAAAAAGTAATAGTAACATAGATTACAATGTGGTTTTTCCCCTCTATATTTATAACATGCATATTATGACATAATGGTGATTAAATTTGCTTCATTGTCTTTCCTGTAAAAATATGGCAGAGAATCTCCTTGGACTCACTGCTTTTAGAAAGATGGCATAAATAACATGGTATTTTTTACTGGTCTTAGGAGCACAGGTGTAGATACATTGCAATCTGTTATCCCATGGAAGGATAAATCATTGAAAATGACCTACTTCTGGAGGCTGGGTCAGCAGCCACATTTTGGAGGAAAATAAGGTATACAGTGTTTTCTTTGCATTTCGAAGGTTAAAAGCAGAGGTCACACAATCAAATGCCTGCAGAGGCCAGAGAGTTAACATAATTAAACCCAGAGCAGACATCAAGGCCATAAGGAGAAATTATAACTGCGGTCATCAGAAGTGTATATAATCTTACCTAAGGGATTCAAATTACCTAAAGGGAACAGCAATAGCAACATGGTGCATTTCAAACTAAAAATATTTCCTGACCATATTTGGGCAATAGGCCATTGTTTGCAACATTTTGTTTAAAAGAAAAAGGCTAACATCTATATGTGGCTCCATAAAGGACAAGAGATAGTGGCTGGGGCCCTGAGAAGCAGCAGACATTGCTGTCAGTCCTGAGCTCTTCTGAGAAATGGCTACATGTGTGCACAGAAAGATCTCACTTCAGAACTAGAACTTAAGGTACATCCAGCACTTTTGGCTGCACACATGCAGTCCTAGATCAGCCAAGGTTCATGAGAGCAGGGCATAGTTATTAACTGTCAAATTGTGTAGAACCACTCTTTCACAATGGAACTGCTGGCAAATACAGTGGCAATGACAGATTAATCATACCAGAGTTCTCACTCTGCTTCAGTGTGTGAAAACAAGGCACACACTAGTTTGAATAGGGAAAAAAAAAATCTAGCATTTCTAAAAATTTCTGGAAGTTATCAGTCAACGAGGCAGATAAGTACTTAAGGCATTTGTTGGGAATATAAATAAATGTGACTGCAATTTACCCCTAGAGTTGATAGAGAAATTTGCTGTGGTCACAGGTAGAAGAGGAAAGTTACATGTTTGTTGAGCTTGTTGAGAAGAAGCCATGGGGAGAACTTAATATTTCTAAGATTTCACACCACCAAGAACATTTCCCCTGAGGGAAAATATAGTCAAGCTAAGGCCATAACTTGTGTCCTTTCTCTTTATCTTTTTCTCCTTTTTCCTTCCAAGCTATGTTTGTGATTCTCCCTTGCACAATTATTCCCTTGGTAATGGGTCATGGCAACAAATAGATTCTCAAGCCTACTGGCATTACCCATTCAGGGCTCAACATTTCAGTCTAAGAAAGTATTTAGTTAGGGGTTTAGGATTCCCTAGTTAGGAATCCCCCGAGGCTATGAGAATGATTAACGATTAACACAAGATTTGTGGTTTAGACTTTCTTGTAAGAGAATCAGTTGGGCTCATCCTCATCAATCCAAAACAGCTTCTTTACCCAGACCTACTCAGCTGTGGTGTAGCTTCTTCTCTTAGGCTGACAGATTTCCATTTTTCCTGGTTCCTTTCATTTTGTGTTTAGAATGAGAGATAAATGTACACTAAGGTGGTGTGGGGTTTGGAGACTCACTTACCGGAATTCTTGAAATCAGGCTGTGTGTGTACTTCATCCCTATATGTCTTGCAGAAATAGTACACTGTCTTAGACAATATATGTGTTCAATGAATATTAATTTAAACTGTGAGTCAAGGCCAAATGGACTAGGCAAAGTGAAAATATACATAATGGTATCGGAAAATTTTAAAAAGGATAGCATTACACTTTTGGATATGAACTTAAGCAAAATCTTAAACAAGTGGATGTGTCCTGGGGGCAGATGCCCATTACTGATTAGGACCAGAGACTTTGTTAAGTGTTTCATTGTATTTAACATTTATACAAACCTCAGCTATTCCATTTAATTATGTAAATTTTCTCGACATAAATAAAAAAAAATTAGTGTTACTGGTCCAATATGAGTAGATTTAGATTTTCCAGTTATTCAAGTATGTTTTCTCATCTGGTGTTCACAAGCTGCATTTTCTAAGGGACAATGTCAGATAAGGGTATAATCAATAACTGTGGAATACAGTAGCAGATTAAGGTGCAACAACAGATAGAATCTGGTTCCATGAACCTGGGATTTCAACTCCTGAATTAAACAATGCAAATGCTTAGCTTAACATGGCAGAACATATTTCTTGGAAATTTTTTTTGGATGACTGGTTTCTTCCCAAAAAGACAATTATTTCCTAGAATATTTGGTTATTTTTTAACTTTTCCATAATTGATTATATATAATAAACTAGAACACATCACATGCATAGCTTCAAAGTTCACAACAAATTACAGGCTTTTTAAATGCTGGAATTTATCTATATTTTCATGAAAATAATTACAATTTGGCCATATTTTATCACATATGGTACACTTAAAAATTAAGCAAAATTAGTCTTCTGTCTTATATTACACTTGTATTACTTACTACACAAAGTATATTACACAGATCATACTTTGTTATGACTATAGAGAAACTATGCCTACTATGTTGACTGCTGTAACACAGTAATTCCATGAGCGTTTCAGAGTGCCTTTGGGAATTCCTCATAGTGACATGATATCCCAAACTGCCAGAACCCACATTTGGATATGTATGATTTCGCTTAAAAATATGTTAAATTGTATGTAGCCAAGCAGTTCTCCATTTGGCTACTCATCTGAGGAGTCCCAAGAGATTATGCATTTCTATTCTAGGGCTGGAACTATTTACCCTTTGAAAGAAATAAAAGGAAATAAAATAAACTCAAGCTGCCTTTAAAACTATTACTTAAAAGGCAATGTTACCTACATAGAAGATCTTCAGTAAAGCAACTAAATGCCTATTTAACACTTATGACATGTTAAGAGGTTTATTATTACCTATATCAATGAAAGATTAAAGATATCTTAAAAGACTTTTTCAGGTTACAACTTGATTTGGATTATTTAAGCAGAATCCAATGAAAACCTGTTCTATTGGTAGGAATTGCTGACAAAGACTATTTAACAAATTCCTCTTAAAGAAACTGGTCAGATAATTGTTACTGTGATTTAATATATGGCTTTCAGTCTGTTTCTTGATAATTCTGAGTGAAAATGAATATGGGTGATTACCAATCTCTGCACAGAGTTTCAGTTGATGTGCAGACTGTAAGTAACTTTTCAGCCTTCTGCTTTTCCATTAATAAACTCAAATTCTTTTCTCAAAATCTATTTGCTCAATTCTGTCATGTGGGAAAACGGAGTAGGCAAAAATTTCCCTATTCCTCCACAATGTACAACTAAAAACCCTGGCATTGTTATATAAAAGCAAAGAGAGCAAGCCTGATAAATAGGAAAAACAAACAAAGAAAAAAGGCAGAACAGCTAGCAGCTGGGAACATAAGGACCCAAGGAACACCATGATGGCAAGTTCCTTGGGTTTTCTTTTTTCACCACGTGTATCCCAGACTTGGAGCTGAAGAAGCTGGCAATCCAACAGATACAGGAAAAATAAAATAAAATAAAAGCCACAGAAAAATCTTACTCTTCCTAAACAAACAAAACAACAAGAACAACAACAACAACAAACCAGAATGGGCAGCCTAGCAAGACACCTTCAGTAATAACTGCCTGACTCAAGCCAAACATCATAAGAAGAATGGTGGTCTTATCCCCTTCCTCATCAACAAAGTCAGAGACAGGAATCTGACTATCTACTCCCATCTATTAATAGTAATAATAAGGTGTCCCCTCCTCTATCTGCAGAGGGTGGTGCCTGAAGGGGTTAGTGGAGAGTCAGTATTCTCACCACCTCCTGGAGCAAATGAGGTCACTCTCTCCACAGTGTCAGTAGAGGAATGTGGGAGCAGTAAAGAGGCACTCCTAGCCATCTTAGTCAGAAAAGTATGAGTAGATTTCACCTGGGGAGCCAGAATTCCCATCTCTGCCCAGCAGTAATGAGAAGCTCCTTCCCCAGGTGTTATTAGGCTGAGTAGGGAGCCTAGATTTCCACTCTCACCTAACAGCACTTACAAAGCAACAGCACTGAATCCCCCTCTCCAACTGTCCCGAGAGAGTGGCGTCAAAGAAGTCAGCTAAAACAAAGATATAAGTAAGATCCAGAGTCTCATACATAATAACAGAAGCTTCCAAGTTTCAAACAAAAGTCACTGATTACTTTAAGAATTAGAAAATTCTCGAAGTGAATGAAGAAAATATTAATAGAAGTCAACACTGATGAGAGAGATATTAGGATTAACTGACAAAGACTTTACAGCAACCATCATAAAACTGCTTCAATTAGCAATTATGAACATGCTTGGGCCAATTAAAAAATACAAAGACTCAGAAACAAAAAATACATCTCAGCAAAGAGAGAGAAGATATAAAGAATATTAGATAGAAATTTAAGAATTGAAAAATATGACTGATTTTTTTAAAATATAAATGGATGTGTTCAACAACAAAATGGAGAGGGAAAATGAAACAATCAATGGACTTGAAGATAGAAAATATAAATTGTCAAATGTGAGCAACAGAGAGAAAATAGACTAAAAATATAAACACAGTCAGAGGGACTTGTGGGACAAAAAGAAACTAGCTAACATTTGTGTCATCAGAGTTCCAGGGGAAGAGAATAAGGAGTGTGGAGCTAAAAACTTAAAGAAATATGTGAAAAATATTTCCAAATTTGGCAAAAGAAATAAATCTTTATAATCAAGAAGCTGGATGAATGACAATAGTATAACTCAAAGAAACCACAGCAAAACACATAATGCTCAAACTTTGGAAAATAAAGACAAAGACAAATCTTGAAAGCAGTGAGAGAGAAACTACACTTTATCTCTAGGGAAAAATAATTTGAATTACAATGGGTTTCTTATCAGAAACCACAGAGGTTAGAAGGAAGTGACACATTTTCTAAGAACTGAAAAAAAATAAACTACCAATCCAGAATTCTATAGCCAGCAGAATATTTTTCAGGACTGGAAGGAAAATCAAGGTATTCTCAGATGAACAAAAAAACACGAGAAATTGTTACAATGAAACCTACCCTGCATATCAGATCCTAATAATCTAACTCAGGTATTCTCTTTAGCATCCCACTGTCCTCCCTACTCCAAGCCAGAGCCTATGTTAACAGAGGAAAGAGTTTTTCACCCTTCTTACTGAGAATACACATAGAAGTTAAGTATTTTATGTGTCATTATAGAATTGGTTGTATTTATGTATGTTTAAATAAACAATGGTGTATTTTATTTATTTATTTATTTATTGAGATGGAGTCTTGCTCTGTTGCCAAGCTGGAGTGCAGTGTCATGATCTTGGCTCACTGCAGCCTCCACCTCCTGGGTTCAAGCAATTCTCCTGCCTCAGCCTCCCAAGTGGCTGGGACTACAGGCATGTGCCACCACACCCAGCTAATTTTTGTATTTTTAGTAGAGACAGGGTTTTACCATGAGGCCAGGATGGTCTTGATCTCTTGACTTCGTTATCCACCCACCTTGGCCTCCCAGAGTGCTGGGATTACAGGCGTGAGCCACCGCATCTATTTTTAACATGTTGGTTTTGTCACTGTCAATTAATCCTTTAGCATATTTGTGAAGCATAGTGCATCCATTGCTGGTGAGTTAGTGTGATCTTCAGGGGGTGTTATAGAACCCTGTTTTTTCATATTACCAGAATTATCTTTCTGGACTCTCCAGCAGTTGATCCAAATAAATATGAAATATTTAAAATGCCAGATAAAGAATTCAAAAGGTTATTACTTAGGGAGATAGAAAGAAAGGTGAAAGTCAACATTAAAAATATTTAAAACAATTCAGGATATGAATGAAAAATTTTCTAAAGAGATAGATATTTCAGAGAAAAAGAAACAGAACTTCTGGAAATGAAAGACACATTTAGGAAACTATGAAATGATGTGGAAAGTTTTAACAACAAACTAAACCAAGTAGAAGAAAGTATTTCAGAGCTCAAAGACGAGGCTTTTGAATTAACCCAACCAGACAAAAATAAAAAAAAATAATGAAAATAAGTGAATGAAGTCTCCAAAAAATATGAAATTATGTAAACTGGCCAGACCTAAGAATTATACATGTTCCTGAGAGAGAAGAAAATACAAAAAGTTTGGAAATCCTATTTAAAATAATAATTGAGTAAAATTTACTGGGTCTTGCTAGTGATTTAGACATCCAAATAGAAGCAGCTCAAATAATTCCTGGGAAATTCATTGCAAAAAAAGAGAGAAATCACCAAGGCATATAATCATCAGGCTATCTGGAGTCAATGTAAAGAAAATAATTTTAGGAGCAGTGAGACAAAAACATCAGGTAACCTCTAAAAGAAAATCTATCAGACTACTAACAGATTTCTCAACAGGAAACTTACAGGCTAGAAGGAAGTGGGGTCCTATCTTTAGTCTCCATAAACAAAATAATTGTCAGCCAAGAATTTTGTATCCAGCAAAATTAAGTGTCATAAATGATGAAGAAACAGCCTTTCTCAAACAAAGGCTGAGGGAATTTATCAATACCAGACTAGCCCTACAATAAACATTAAAAGGAATTATATATCTTGAAACAAAAGGTTGGAACACAACAGAATGGAACCACTGGAAGCATAAAATTCAAATGGCCTGTAAAACAATAACACAATGAAGGAAACAAAGTCACTAGGTAACAATCAACGTGATCACTGGAACATTACCTCACATCTTAATATTAACATTGAACATAAATGGCCTAAATGTTCAATTTAAAAGATACAAATTGGCAGATTGGATTTTTAAGAATCACATACCAAATATCTGCTATCTTCAGGAGACACATCTAACATGTAAAGGATCCTTACAGACTCAAGATAAAGGGGTGGAAAAAGATATTTCATGCAAATGTAAACCAAAGTGACAGAAATTGCTATTCTTAGATAAAACAGACTTTAAAGCAACAATAATTTTTAAGAAAAAAAAAAGACAAAGAAAGTCATATAATAATAAAAGGATCAATTCAACACAAATATATAATAATCCTAACTATATATGCACCTAACTGTAGATCTCCTAGATTCATAAAGCTATTACTACTAAGCCTAAGAAAAGAGATAGACAGCAACACAGTCATAGCGGAGCACTTCAACACTCCACTGACAGCACTAGACAAATAATCAAGGCAAAAAGTCAACAAAGACATACTGAACTTAAACTGCACTCTAGAACAAATGGAACCTAACAGATACCTACAGAACACTTTACGCAAGAACTGTGAACTATACATTCTTCTTACCAGCACATAGGACATTCTCCAAGATAGATCATACGATGGGTTGCAAAACAAGTTTTAATAAATTTTTAAAAATTGAAATCACAGCCAGTATCTTCTCAGAGCAGAGCGGAATAAAATTAGAAATCAATTCCAAAAGAAATCCTCAAAACTATACATGTACATGGAAATTAAACAATCTGCTCCTAAATTATTTCTGGATTAAAAATAAAACCAATATAGAAATTTTTAAAATTCTCAAAATGAATGATACTAGTGACACAAGTTATGAAGCCTATGGGATACAATAAAAGCAGTGCTAAGAGGAAAGTTTACAGCACTGAATGCCTACATCAAAAAGTCTGGAAGATCACAAACTGACAAGCAAATGTCACACCTCAAGGAACTAGAGAAAGAAGAACAAACCAAATTCAAAGCTAGCAGAAGAAAATAAATATCAAAGACAACAGCAGAACTAAATGAAATTGAAACAAAAAATACAAAAGATCAATGAAACAAAAAGCTGGTTCTTTGAAAGGATAAACAAAATTGATAGACCACTAGCTAGGTAAACAAAGAATAGAAGAAATATTCAAATAAGCTCAATGAGAAATAAAAATGGAGACATTACAATTGACACCACAGAAATACAAAAGGTCATTCGATTATACATAAACACCTCTATGCAAAACTGGAAAATCTAGCAGAAATGGATAAATTTAGGACTTCTTTAGCTGGAATCAGAAAGAAATAGAAATCCTGAACAGACCAATAACAAGCAGTGAGAGCAAATCAGTAATTAAAAAAAAAAAGCTGCCAACACACACACACAAAGCCCAGGGCCAGATGGGTTCACAGTCAAATTCTACCAGACATTCAAAGAAGAACTGGTACCAATTCTACTGAAACTATTCCAAAAGATTGAAAAGGATGGAATCCTCCCTAACTCATTATACGAAGCCAGTATCACCTTGTTACTAAGCCAGGAAAGGAGATAACAAAAAAAGAAAACTACAAACCAATATCCTTGATAAATATAGATATAAAAATCCTCAACAAAATACTAGTTAACTGAATCCAGCAGCACATCAAAAAAATGATTCTTCATAATCAAGTAGGTTTCATTCCAGGGATGCATGGATGATTCAATATACACAAGACAATAAATGAAATTCATTACACAAACAGAATTAAAACCAAAAACCATATGATCACTTCAGTAGATGCAGAAAAAGCAATCAATAAAATCCTGCATTGTTTTATGATAAAAATCCTCAAAAAACTAGGCACAGAAGGAACACACTTCAAGATAATAAAATCCATTTATGAAAAACTCGCAGCCTACATTATAGTGAACATAGAAAATTTGAATGAATTCCCCCTAAGAACCAGAACAAGACAAGGATGCCCACTTTCACCACTTCTATTCAACATAGTACTGGAAGTCCTAGCCAGAGTAATCAGGAAAAATAAATAAATAAAGGACTTCAGAATTGGGAAAGAGAAAGTCAAACTCGGCTGATGATATGATCTTGTAACCCTAAAGATTCCTCCAAGAGACTACTAGATCTGATCAATGATATCAGGAAAGTATCTGGTTACAAGATCAATGTACACAAATCAGCAGCACTGCTATACACCAAAAATGACACAGCTGAGATTCAAATCAAGTACTCAATCCCTTTTACAATATTTAGAAAAAAATTAAACACCTAGGAATATACTTAACTAAGGAGATGAACAATCTCTATAAGGAGAACTTTAAAACACTGCTGAAAGAAATCATAGATGACACAAACATATGGAAATACATCCCATGCTCATAAATTGGAGGAATCAATATTGTGAAAATGACCATACTTCCCAAAGCAATCTACAGATTCATGCAATTCTAATAAAAATGTTAAATAACAACAGTATTTTTCACAGAATTAGACAAACAATCCCAAAATTCATCTGGAGCCAAAAATGAGCCTAAATAGCCAAAGAAATCTTAAGCTAAAAGAAGAAATCTAGAGGCATAACATTACCCAACTTCAAATTATACCACAAGGCTACAGTAACCAAGATAGCATGGTACTAGTATAAAAGTAGTTACATAGACCTATGGAACATAATAGAGAACCCATAAATAAAGCCAAATACCTACAACCAGCTGATCTTTGGCAAAGCATACAATAATATAACCTGGGAAAAGGATACTGTATTCAATAAACAGTGCTGGGAAAATTGGATAGCCACATATAGAAGAATGAAACTGGATCTTTATCTCTCACTACATAAAAAATTAACTCAAGATAGGTTAAAGATCTAAATTTAGGATCTAAAACCATAAAAATTCTAGATGAAAACCTAGGAAAAACTCTTCTGGACATTGGCCTAGGCAAAGAATTTATGACTAAGACCCCAAAAGCAAATGCAACAAAAATAAAAATAAGTAAATGGGACCTATTAAACAAAAGCTTTTGCATAGAAAAAAAAAGAAAAGAAAAAAAGAAAAGAAAAGAAAAAGAAAAAACTCATCAGAGTAAACAGAAAACCCACAGAATGGGAGAAAATGTTTGTAAACAATGCATCCAACAAAGGACAAATATCCACAATTTATAAGGAACTCAAACAAATCAGTAAGAGAAAAACAAAATAATCCCATTTAAAAGTGGGCAAGGAACATGGCTAGAGATTCCTCAAAAGAAGATATACAAATTGCCAAGAAACATGAAAAACTCCTCAACATCAGTAATCATCAGGGAAATGCAAATTAAGGCGGTAAAATACCACCTTACCCCAACTAGAATGGCCATTACTAAAAAGTTAAAAAACAATAGATGTTAGCGTTGATGTGATGAAAAAGGAATGCTTACACGCAGTTTGTGGGAATGTAAATTAGCACAACCTCTATGGAAAACCGTATGGAAATTTCTCAAAGAACTAAAAGTAGACCTACCATTTGATCCAGCAATCCTACTATTATCTACCCAAAGGAAAAGAAGTCACTGTATCAAAAAGACACCACCAGCATATGTGTGTTTATCACAGCATGATTCATAATTGCAAAGATACGGAATCAACCTAAGTGCTCATCAACCAATGAGTGGATAAATAACATGTGGTGTGTGTATACACACACACACACACACACACACACACACCACGAAATACTGTCCAGCCATAAAAAAGAATGAAATATTGTCTTTTGCGCAACTTGGATGGAACTTGAGGCCATAATTATAAATGAAGAAACTCGAATCAAAAACTAGATTCAGCATGTTCACTCATAAGTGGGAGTTAAGTTATGGGTACACAAGGACATATAGACTGGTATAAAGGTTACTGGAGACTCAGAAGGGAGTAAGGTTGTAGGGAATGAGAACTGAAAAACCACATATTGGGTTTGATGCTGGGAAAAACCTGAGCTTTGGGAAGAAAGCTGAGGCAGGGCTTGCATAGTATCTTCTGGAATCTGTCTAGACTTGCTGGCTCCTTGCTTCTGGCCCTCCTAATGAGAGGTGACAATGTGCTAGCAGCCCTCGCTCACTCTCGGTGCCTCCTTGGCTTCAGTGTCTGCTCTAGCCACACTCGAGGAGCCCTTCAGCCAGCCACTGCGCTATGAGGGCCCCTCTATGGGGCTGGCTGAGGCTGGAGCTCGCTCCCTCTGCTCACGGGGAAGTGTGAAAAGAGAGGTGCGGGTGGGAGCCAGGGCTGCACACAGCGCTCACAGGGTGGGCCTGTGAGGGTTCTGGGTGGGCGCAGGCTTGGCAGGCCCCACACTAGGCACAGTCAGCTGGCGCCTGCTGGGCTTGATGGGAGGCTGGGTCCCATGCGTGAACCGCCGTTCCCTCTTCGCAGGGTCGTTGGCCAAGATGGTGGGTCTCCATCTCTTTCTCATTTGCCCTCTTTTCCTATTGATTGTCTGGGAGGAGCTCCCTCTGAGCGCCAGAGTGCCTGGGCTAGGTGCTGCAAAGTCCCGTGGCAAGTGCCAGTAAGACGTGAAGCCAGCTGGGCTTCTGGGATGAGTGGGGACTTGGAGAGCTTTTCTGTCTAGCTAAAGTGTAAATGCACCAACCAGCACTCTGTGTCTAGCTAAAGGTTTGTAAACGCACCAATCAGTGCTCTGTGTCTAGCTAATCAGGTGGGGACTTGGAGAACTTTTGCGTCTAGCTAAAGGATTGTAAACACACCAATCAGCTCTCTGTCAAAATGGTCCAATCAGCTCTCTGTAAAATGGACCAATCAGCTCTCTGTAAAATGGGTCAATCAGCAGGCTGTGGGTGGGGTCAAATAAGGGAATAAAAGCAGACCACCCCAGCTAGCAGCGGTAATGCACTTGGGTCCCCTTCCACGCTGTGGAACCTTTGTTCTTTCACTCTTCACAATAAATCTTGCTGCTGCTCATTCTTTAGGTCCGGTTGCCTTTATGAGCTATAACACTCACTGCGAAGGTCTGCAGCTTCACTCCTGAAGCCAGCAAGACCAAGAACCCACCAGGAGGAATGAACAACTCCGGATGGGAGAAACTAACAACTCCAGACATGCCATGTTTATGAACTGTAACACTCACCGCGAAGGTCTGCAGCTTCACTCCTGAGGCCAGCAAGACCACGAACCCACCGGAAGGAATGAACAACTCCAGACGTGCTGTCTTTAAGAGCTGTAACACTCACCGCGAAGGTCTGCAGCTTCACTCCTGAAGTCAGCGAGACCACAAACCCACCAGAAGGAAGAAACTCCGGACACACCATCTTTAAGAACTGTAACACTCACCGCGAGGGTCCATGGCTTCATTCTTGAAGTTACTGAGACCAAGAACCCACCAATTCCGGACACACTAGGCTCCTGGATCAATCGCCTTCCCATTTTCTCAAGTAGCAGAACATGTTCCATGTAAATGCTAAATCATCACAGGTGCAGATCATGCACCTGCCTTTTTGACCCCCACATTCTCACCCCCTGTTTCTTTGTTGGATTACCAATAAATAGCGTGGGCTCCCAGAGCTAGGGGCCTTCACAGCCTCCACAATCGCGATGGCCCCCGGTCCCACTTTACTTCTCAAACTGTCTTTTACTCAATTCTTTGACTCTGCTGGACTTCATAGCCCCCACGACCTGGTGTTGGGTCTGATCACCCCAACAGTTTGATGTACACTAATCAGGTAACAGGCACAATAAAGTGGTAGACTTCACCACTATACAGTTCATCCATGTAACCAAAAACCAATTGTACCCCTAAAGCTACTGAAATAAAAATAAAGTAAAAACAAGTAGTCATTAAATATCCACACTATTCCCCCACCTTACCAGCCCTTACAGCAATCCCCAATATGCAGCCTGTGTCCATGTTCCATAGTCACAGCCTATACTTTACATAGACACACACACACATGGTATTAGGTACAAATAACAATTAACAGTCCTCATGAAAATTCAATTTCAATTTGAGGCTATGGTTCCTATGCCTTGGAATGGTTTTAGACTTCAAAACTAAAAAATATTGCTAAAATCTCACTTCCTTAAGACAAAATTTTGATTGCATGTTCAGTTTAAGCTTCTGAGTCTAAAATTTGCTATAAGGTAAGTATTTCTTAAAATAGCCAACTAAGTGCAATCTCTCTCCAATTTGGCCAAGTTTGTAGTAGAAATTATTCCTAAATAGACTGAAAATCTATGACGACTTCCAATGGTCTTGCCTACCTTACTGTGTTTATGTTTCAAACTGTCAATGGAGCCTTTACTTCAGAGCCTGTACTTCGGAGGTCAGCTGCTTGGCAGTCTTAGCCGCCTCTGTAATAGCCTTGCAATACAGGCCCCTTCTCTTCTTATTCAAGTGTGTCTGGAAGTTTTCTAAAAAGTGAGAAAGGTACAAAAAAGAAAAAAATATGCTGGAGAATTGAACCATAAATTACAGTCCTCCTATACGAACAAAAGGCCATTATCTTTAGTAA
The DNA here is from genome assembly GCF_028858775.2 of Pan troglodytes. Classification (NCBI taxonomy): domain Eukaryota; kingdom Metazoa; phylum Chordata; class Mammalia; order Primates; family Hominidae; genus Pan; species Pan troglodytes. The sequence continues at coordinate 86,359,596 of NC_072412.2, read as the reverse complement.
GAACAGGGGTTGGCACCAAGGGAAGTCATGTATCTTGGCTGAAACAATCTCCCCAACACATATGGTCCTGCCATGTGGTGTGATGCATTTAGAGACAATTTTGGAAGATTCATTTTCAAGGAATTACTGAACTTTTTCTCTTCCTTTGACGAGAAAGAAGTGAAGGATTTGGAAGGTGCATGCATACTGCCTGGAGGCAAATGAAAGCTTTCTGAGGAGCTACATTCAGAGTTGGATGATTTCAAATCATCTATGCTATCAATGCTACACACTGAAGCACAGGAAGAGTCAGATTTCTTTTGGTTTAAGGCTAGAGATAATGCTTTTGCTGCCCTTTTTGTCCAATGTCTATGGTTCATCTTGTTCACCAAGAGCATGCATTTCAGTTGGGTCCTGAACCTCTCACTGCTGGCCTCTTCCAGGCCTTTTCAGGGACTCTGATTTTCAGAAGGCCCTCACCTGGTGAGTGCATACAGGTGCAGCAAGACTGGAGTTGAGGACCACTTCTCCACTCCACACTTTCTCGAGTCATTTTCTTCATTCCTGTGCCTCTGTGGTTTTAAATGAAACCCAGGCAGAAGGGCATCTGACTAGGATTCTGATATTGACCCGTGAAATGGACTTTTGAATGTGCATTTTTGGAGTAGAGGTTTCAGTTTGCTTCTTTCACGCCATTTCCTTGGCAATTTTTGACAATTCCCTGAGATTTTGCATGATCCATGTTCTTACTCTAGAGCAGTTTGTTATTACTTAACTGAGCTTTTGACCTATCTGCCTGAGCAGAAACATTTACTACTCTGCCTCTTCTGTGAGCAGTATCTGAAACCATAACCACAGTATTTCTTCTCTGGCTTTCATTTTGGGTTTTTCCATCCACTTTATGGCCAGTTTTTAGTTTTTTGTTCACAGTAGGTACATTTTCATATCTCTGTTTTTTACCGTCATATTTAGCAGTCACTTCCATTACTACCTTTTCTAATTTTGTTTTCAACAACAGCATTTTTTTTTAACATTTATCGCATAGGACTTGCCTAGGTCATAGTTTAATGGGATTTATTATTGAAGTGGGTTCTTCCCCAGATATTTTCGTTTGGGCAGCTTAATTTTCTGAGGAGAGGGCTGAGGTACTGATTGGTTAGATGGATTCTGATAAAGCAGGGAGGATAAGGTGGTCCTTCGTGGGAAAGAGGTGATGGTTTGGAAGTCCACAGGCTTTCAGGCAAGCTTAGCACATGAGGCAGGGCAGGAGAAAGGTCACTGGGAACAGTACCATGAACTTCACACTTGACTTCCGTCCCTTCTTGGAATGTATGACGTTGAAGCTACATGGCTTGTGAGTTATCTTTATAGTCCCTTTTGGGAAATACTGTCACAGGGATGCGGGCCCAAACAGCATCACCAGAAGAGCTGCATATGTTTCCCACCAAAAGTTGGGCTATAGCACCAAATGTTTCATGATCTCTTTTGAACAGATCCACGAAGACCCCAGAGAAGAGCTTCTACCCGAGGGAGGACGACAAGATAAGCACATCCTCAATGCAGCGTGACCTGCACCTCCGGAGCCCGGGGTCAGCTGCCACACCAAGGAGTCCCCACCTTGCCGTCCCCCCGGGCTGCGGGAGGAGGCAAACGGCGTCTCCTAGCGCTCCTCAGGAGCTGGGGGTGTTTCAGAGGCGGTGCAGGAAAAGGCGGGGAAGGTCAGACTCTTGAGAGGGGTGGCTGCTGCGGATCCCTCACCCTCTCCAGCAGCTTCCCCTCAGCCTCCAGCTCCGGCCCCGCCACGTCCGGGCTGCGGGCAAGCTCCCCGCAGCGGGGGCAGCAGCATGGCCTGAGGAGCGTTCTCCTGGGCGTCGGCCCCACGGTCGGGCACAGACGCTTCAGTGGCTGTGACCGGGAGGGGGTCAGTGCCAGCCTCGCTGCTAGGGACAGATTCCATTCCCAGCCTGGCCTGGCCAGTGCCCCGCTCCCTGGGTACACTGCCCTCTTCGCCGCCCGATGCAGCCTTGGCTGCCATTTTCCTCCCGGCTTCCCCTCCACCTCGGGCTGACGGGGCTCTTAACAAGTGGCAAATTCTAAGACCCGGAGTGGACCATACTTGTGAAGCCGCCCACCTCAGAGAGTGCTGCCCCAACAAGTTGGCATGAAACACCTGTTGTATAGATTTAAAAATTAGAATGAAAATGTTTTTAAAACCCAACTGTTAGTATACTTAATGTTGGGTTCTGGCAATGGATTGTGTTTCTTGTTTTTCTATACTTTTCCTTTTCTTTAAAACAGACATTTGATTCTGCAAGGAAAAAAAATAAACATTATATTTGGTAAATATTATATGCCAGCTGTCCCCAGGCCCAGATTCTAGTGTAGGTAGTATGTGATGGATAAGTATTTGGCAATGCACAATATGAGTTTGGGAAATCTGCCTACAACGTGATAATCTGCTTAGAATGAACCCTTAATCATGCAGACTGAACTCTTTATTTTTTAACTTGTTTCAAATTATCTTCCTTCTGTTCTTTTTCTGCCCTTCTGATATTATCTTCCTTGATATTCTGTGAGTTTTGTCTGTGTTTTCTATAGAATGATCCTAATATTTGTCTTTCTCACATATGTGTGTGGATGTCTGTGTGTTTGTATATGTGGCATGTACTTGTACGTGCAAATGTGTACTTCTGTGGGTATGTCTGTGTGTACACATGTCTATATGTGTGTGGTTAAGTGTGTGCATTTGTGTTTTTTGTTCATGTGTATATATTAATTTTTACTTAATCATCTAATGACTGTTAAATTATTGTCTTATCTACCTACTTAGTTACCTACATCTTATCTACCTATTGCACAAAGCAAGAATCACTTCATCACTTTCAGCACATATTTCAGTTAACAAATTCAAATGACCTTCTAATCAGGAATATATGCCCAATGCCTAAAACATGCTAGGAATTATGCCAAGTTACTCTACTTACCAAGGCTAAAACGTATAGTTCCTGAACTTAAAAAAGTTTATTTTGCCTTTAAACAACGTTTTCTTTCTTTCAGTTGGGAAGATATACAACTAAAATGTAATTTATTTTAGCCATTTAACCAAAATTCTACAATCCCCCAAAATTTCTCAACAATTATTAAATAAAAACTGAAAATTCCTTGTTTTCTAATAATCTGACTCAGGTGTTCTTTTCAAGGTCTCACTGCCACCCCACACTCCCACTTCCTGACTAACACGGGTTCTAGTGGTCCTGAGTAATTCACTGTTTCATAAATATTTATTCCTCCTGAGTTGCCTCAAAACATTGAACATGCTATTCTTTTTTGGCCTATCCATTCTCTCTTTTCCAATTTCAAGTCATTTAAATCTGAAACACTTTTCCAAAGTAACACAGATTCCACACAGTAATTTGCACCTCCTTAATAATCTTTCTTTAGATTGTACCTCTCGTAACAATTCACACAGTCTGCATGAGTCAGTCATGAATTCTATACAGAATGTCAGTGATGTGCTCATCACTCAGGCACTAGGAATATGACACTAACAAAAGGTACATTCTTTTCATCCACATGGAGTTTGGAGTCTAGCCGTAAAGTTGGATGTTAAATAAATTATTTTAAAAATAAGTATACCATGAAGAGTGAATAAGCTCTGAAAAAAGATATAAAACACTATGAGAGCTTGAAAAAAGCATGTTTGTGTTATTAATGTGGAGAAACAGTGCTAGATGGTGAATGCTTTGAGGGGAAAGACCTCCTACACGTTACTTTGTACAAATAGGAAGCATTCAAATAATATTTTAATATTTTAAAGATATTAAGTAGTTAAATGTTTAATATTTTAAATATTTTTTAAATAAAGCTTAGTTCTGTTTATATTAATAAAGTGGAAAGGCTGGTTTTACAATGAGGCTGCTTTTCATTTTATGTAACAATGATATAGCAAGCAAAGGAGAATAAGATTCTAATATAACTTTACCATATTTTTTATTTCAGTCCTATCATTTTTTGTATATCATACAAATAACTTAGAAATAACTTTGATTTTTAGATGATAACCACAATTATTGTTCTGTAACTTTAGAAGTAGTCTATCCTAAAATAACAAAGATTCTTAGTGAATAAAGAAGATTGACAAGTGCACTTAAAACATTGAAATTATTGTGGGAGTAGACCCAGTCACACTAATTAAATGAACATCATGACCTTACCAGTGTTTGGCCATCCATGAAGCCAGAAATCTCTGTGGATTCAATGTCAACCAAAAGAGCATCCAAGAAAAAGTCCAGCTGCGTGGAGACATCATTGGACACCACCATTTCTGAAAATATACTCCAATATTAAACTTGATTATATTGCATTTCATATTTTGTTTTGCTTTTAAGACAGAAAAAATCAAGTTCAAGCATTCATTTTTTTCTACAAGATTTTATACAATAATTGCCTGGATTTAATAATACAAGTGATTTATAATTTTTGTTATCATCAAGCAAAGCTCAAAGAATAATGACAATATACTAGCAGATGGATAGAGCAATTTAATCACCAGACTAGTAATAATTTGATTTCCTGAATCCAATGACTCAAAATATGGTTGTATTCACTGAGAAATTAGGTGTGAAGTGAAGAGAACTTGAAGCCTTAGAGAATAGTTATTTTCAAGGTCTGAGTTACTATGTGGTTTCAAATGTGCTTCTACCTCTCCCCCCAGTCTCTTCTCATATTATTTCCATGTATTCTATCAAACCATAAAACACTGGATCTGATTCCTATCTAACAGATCTTACTACTTCCCTGCAAAATCTCTTTTTCCAGTATGTTAAAATTATGGAAGAGAAACTAAAACATGACCGGAACTTGTGATATTATGTTACTTCTGTAAGGCACTTGAGGTCAAGAAATTTGTCTTTTATTTCAGATTTCAAATTTTATAGTCTTGAAAAAAAAGACAAAAGGCATTCAATACATAAAAGTATAAACATCTAAGAAAGTATTACTGTAAATTCTACCACCTATAAGTTTAATATGAATAACATTTCAGGCATATCCCTATATCACTATGTATAGTTAGATGGATATACAAATAGAAGGACAGATGGGCAGAAAGGAGATATGTAGATAGGTGGAAAGATTAAGGAATGGATAAACATGGTCTTATAAGACCTGAAATACAGTACACATGTCATTACAGTAAAATTAAATTCTATCTAAGTTTTACTTCATTGGAAATTAACAGAAGGGGAACTTAATTAAAAACAAATAATTTCCAAACTCTAAATGAATGTTTTATCAACACAAGAGATATTATCTTAAATATTATAAAGTTAGCTATTTTAGCAACATGTTTAATGTATACATTATTTCACTTCCTGTTAAAAAAATTAAGATAGGAACTCTCTTGCTATTCTTTTATCTCATGTTAGTTGTGTTCTTATTTTTATATTACCAAGATTTCCAATGTTTATTTTCTCTTTTTAAGCCATAATTTTGGCCAGTATTTACTTTTGATTCTGTTTTTTTAATAGATTCAATGCTCACCACCAGCTCCTTTACCATACCTTTCTGAGAGCTTTATTTGGATGCATTTATTGGATAATAGATTTCACCCTTAAATATTATAAATGCCAGTATTACCTTGTTTAAGATGCTGTACAAAATAAATCAATCCTTATTGTCTTAATGCTACAAAAGCTTATTTCTTGATTATACCAAATCTTCAATGCATATCATACAGAGAATCAGTCCGATAGAGGCTCATTTCAACGTTTGTTTTCACAATTATTTTGGTAGGAAAACAGTATGATAGTGAATAATAAAATGACTCCTAAAAGATGTACATCATTTCCACTCACATAGAAAAGGAAGGCAATCTTAACACATACACCAAAGGAGGAGAGCTAGAATATAATTGTGATTAGCCCCAATAATAACCGCAATCTAAGCTTCTAGTCCCCAATATTTGGATCACTCTTTCCTGCATTTAAAATACACTCAAAGGGGACAGCCTAAAAGTCCCATCTAGTCATAGCATCAAGTTGCAGAGAAAGACTTCTGTATGATGCATGATAGTCTTTCCATTAGGAGATGATAGGTGGTATTCCGCATTACATTCAAAACTGGCTTTTCCTGACTTGCAAAATTGTGAACTGCCAAGCCACCCAATTTATTTGGAGAATTCCTCAGGTGCAGAGTTCATTTAGTACTGGTCCCCCACTTCACAGAGTACTGTTAGCTGATCAGAATGTTAACTGTTCCCACCACTAAACATCATGGCATCTACCTTGGAATGAAAACAAACAAACAAAAAAATGAACTAAAGAGATATGTTTTTTTGGCCTGCACACTCCTGATAGAAAATAGAGAAATAGTAAGAAGACGACCTCAAAAATTAATCTTATTCCTAAAAAGGAGAGGCAGGAAATAAACAGATTAGGGTGTGTATAATTTTGAAATATACTGTGCAGACACTTTACAATCCAGCTACTCTGATGGAGGAGAATGTTCCATAAACAGATAAATTCTTCTCCCTCAACATAGCTCCTTTGTTTATTGTTCTCCACACACTTCGACTCATTCTTCTGTGAGGTTTGTCCCTTTCCATTGTACATTGGATCTTAGAGGCATTCACCTGGAAGTGTCACATGTAACTCCCATTCACATTGAGCTGTCTAAGGCATGTTTTGTAACCACATCAAAATTCAAGGAGCTAAGAGAAACCATGGACAAAAACTAAAGAAAAACAAGAGAAGGATTTCTCACAAAATATAAAATAACAATAAAGAGATGAAAATTATAAACAGAAGCCAAATGGAAACTCTGGAGTAGAAAATTACAAAAACTGAAATTTTAAAAAATCACTAGAAGAGGTGGTGTTTAAAGGCAGATTTGAGCACAAGAAAGAAAGTAGCAGTTAAATATAGGACAATAAAAATGATCCAGTATGAGGAGCTGAAATAAAAAATAAAAATGAATAGATTTAAGGAACCAATAAGACACAATCAAGCAGACAAATATGTGCATCATGGGAGTCTGAGAGAGAAAAGAGAGGCAAAAAGAGTAGAAAGAATATTTGAAAAAATAATGTCTGAAAACACGAAATTAGATGAAAGACGTGAATCTATACATTCATGAAACTCAACAAATTCCAACATGATAAACCTAAAGAGATTCATAACAAAACACACTGTAATCAAACTGTGCAAAGATAAAGACAATGAGAAAATTTTGAAAGCAGCAAGACAGAAATGACTCATCATGTGCAAGGATTCCTTAACAAGACTAATAGCTGGTTTATCATTGGAAACCATGGATAACAGAAGCCAGTGGGATGGTATATTTAAACTGCTGAAATAAACTGTCAACCAAGAATTTTATATCTGACAAAGTTTTCTTTAAAATGAGTAAGAAATTAAGATATTTGTAGATAAACAAAAGCTGAGGAAGTTTGTTACCAAGAGACCTGTACTACAAGATAATGATAAAGGCAGACCGAAATGAAAAGATAATAAACGGTAACTTGAAACCATCTGAAGAAATAAAGATCTCCAGTAAAGGTAACCACTTGGACAAATATAAAAGGCAGTGTTACTGTAATTTTGATTTGTAACTCTACTTTTAATTTTTAATATGATTTTTAATGCATAAAATAACTACAAATTTAAATTATTGGGCACACAATGAATAGAGATGTGATAAGTGACAGAATACCAAACTAAGGGAATACTAAAGGTTTTGTGTACTACCTCCAATCCCATTCGAGTGCAGAGTTTTGTATAGTATTGAAGTTAACTTCATATCAATTCAAACTTGATTGTCATAAGTTTAATGTGTTATTTGTAATATCCATGGTAACTCCTAAGAAAAAAACTAAAAACATATGCAAAAAGAAATAAAAAGGGAATGAAAATGGTTAACAAAAAAAAAAAATCAAGTAAACACAAGAGAAGGCAGTAACAGAGGAAATGAAGAATAGAAACAACATAAGACATGTAGGAAACAAATAGCAAAATGGCAATTCTTACATGTAACTAATTCAAATATATATAGATTAAGTTATTAAAAGGCAGAGATTGGAAGAAAATTTTTAATGATCCAATTATATGCTATCTACAAAAGTCTCACTTTAGAGTCAGTGACACAAATAATTTGAGAGTGAAAGACAGAAAAAGACATTTGTTGGAAATAGCCAAAAGAGAGTTCGGGTGACTATTCTATCATAAAATTGACTTTAAGTTGAAAGTCATAATGAGGGACAAAGACAAGCATTATATATTGATAAAAAGGTCAACCCATTATGAAGATATAACAATTATAAACAAATATAACATTTATATGTAACTAAAAACAGTGATCCCACTGTGAATATATAAAAGTGGATTTTGATATATGAATATGAGAAACACTGACAGAATTGAAGAGAGAAATAGACAATTCTACAACAATAGTTGAAGACTTCAATAATCCACTTTAATAAATGATAAAACAACTAGACAAGTTTATTAAGAAAATATAGAATTTGAACAACACTAAAACCTAATAAGGCCCAACAGAAATATGCATATATATATAAAACATATATATACATATATAACATATATATACATATATATGCATGCATATATAACATACATATATACATATATATGCATGCATATATATAACATGCATATATATACACATATACATATATATGCATGCATATGTATATATGCATATATATACATATATATGCATGCATATGTATATATGCTATATATACATATATGCATATATATGCATATATATACACATATATACGCATGCATATATACATATATATGCATGCATATATATAAATGCATATATATATATAACATTTCATCCAACAACAGCACAATACTCATTCGTGTCAAATGCAAACGCAATATTCTTCAGAGTATACCATATATGAGGTCAAGAAACAAGTCTCAATAAATTTTAAAAGATTAAAATCCTATAAAATATCTTTATGGATCACAGTCGAATGTAACCAGAAATAAGATCAGAAGGAAAAGTACAAAATTTACAAATATATAAAGATGAACCAACACACTCTTAAGCAGCATATGTGTCAAATTTTGAAAATCATGAAGAAAATTGGAAAATACTTTGAGATATATAAAATCTTACAGAACTAGATAGCGGTGATGGTTGCATAAGATGTGAATGTACTAAGTGTCACTAAACTGTATCCTTTAATATGGTTAAAATGGTGAATTACAAGTCATGTACTTTAATTCAAGAGAAGTTGTTACATATTGCACTCAATTTTTAGGGGTCTTTGGTAGACCTTTTTGAATTCTGTAGACAATGTGTGTTACATTTGACTGTAAATTTTTTACCCAATTATTAATACAATCTTAAGGACCCATCCTTAACAAGAAAACCAATAAAAACAGTAAAATCAGTTCCCTAAGTTCCTTCACAAAGATGTACACTTTCACCAGTCCTATTTAACATAGAACTGGAAGTTCTAACCAGAGCAATTAGGCAAGATAAACAACTAAAAGGAATAAAAACAGGAAAAGGGTAGTCAAATTGTTCCTCTTTGCTGATAATATAATCTTAAACCAAGAAAAACCTAAAGGCTCCACCAAAAAGCTCTTAGATTTCATAAATAACTTCAGCAAAGATACAGAATACAAAATCAACATCCATAAATCTGTAGCATTTCTAAATGCCAATAATGATCTAGCTGAGAAAGAAAGCAATTCCATTTACAATCACTACAAAACAACATCTTAGAAAAATATTTAAGCAAGAAGGTGAAAGAGCTCTACAAGGAAAACTACAAAACACTGATGAAAGAAATCGAGGTGACACAGACAAATGGAAAATTATCCCATGCTCATGGATTGGAAGAATATTGTCAAAATGACCACAATGTCCAAAGCAATATTCAGATTCAATGCAATTCTTACCAAAATACCAATGTCATTCTTCACAGAATTAGAAAACAAATTCTAAAATTCATATGGAACCAAAAGGAACATGAATAGCCAAAGCAACTCTGAACAAAAAGAACAAAGCTGAAGACATCACATCACCTGATTTCAAAATATGTTACAAGCCTATGGTAAACAAAACAGCATGGGATTGGTATAAACATAGACAGACAGACAAAACAGAATAGAGAATCCACAAATAAAATCACATATTTACAGTCCATTGATCTTCCATAAATTTGAGAAGAACTTACATTGGGAAAAGGAAACCCTCTTCAATAAATAGTGCTAGGAAAATAGGATAGCCATATGCAGAATAATGAAACTGGACCCCTAACTCTCAACATACAAAAATCAAATCAAAATGAATTAAAGCCTTAAACATAAGACCAAAAACTATTTTTAAAAAATTAGAAGAAAACCTAGGGAAAACTCTCCTGGACATCAGTTTAGGCAAAGAACTTATGACTAAGACCTCAAAATAATGGGCAAAAATAAATAAATAAATAAATAAGACTTAATTAAACTAAAAAGTTTTTGCATAGTAAAAGAAATAATCAACAGACTGAAGAGATAATCTGTAGAATGAGAGAAAATATTTTCAAAGTATTCATCTGACTGGAGGCTAATATCCAGAACATACAGGAAATACAAATAACAGAAAAAAAAAGCAATACTATTAAAAAGTAGGCAAAGTACATGAACAGACATTTCTCCAAAGAAGACATACAAATTGAAAACTGCTTATTATTATTAATCATCAGACAAACACAAATCAAACCACAATGAAATATCATCTTACCTTAGTAACAAAGTCTATTACTAAAAACACAAATAGAAATAGACGTTGGCAAGGATGTGAAGAATAGGAAACTTACATACACTGTTGGTGGGAAAATAGACTAGTACAGCTACTGTGGAAAACAGAATAGAGGTTTCTCAAAAAACTAAAAATGGTGTCACAATTTGGTCCAGAATTTCCACTACTGGGTATCTACCCGAATGAAAAGAAAACAATATATCAAAAGGATACCTGCAGTTGCATGTTTATTACACTATTCACAATAGCAAGCATATGGAATCAACCTAAATGTCCGTTATTGGATGAATGGATGAAGAAAATATGGAATATATACACAATTGAATTATACTTGTCCACAAGAAGAATGAAATCATGTTATTTGTAGCAACTTGGATGGAACTGAAGGTCATTCGCTTATGTGAAATAACACAGGCACAAAAAGATAAGTATTGTATGTTCTAACTCATATGTGGGTGCTAAAAGTTATACCACTTGGAGGTAGAGAGTGGGAAGATAGATAACAGACTTACAAGGTTAAGGAGGGGAGAAAGGAGAAAGAGAACTGTGTTAAGGGGTATAAACATACAGTAAGATACATGGAATAAATTTAATGTTTAATAGCTTAGTAGGGTGACTATACTTAACAAGAATGTATCGTACTCAGGAGATGGATACCTTAAATACTCTGACTTGATCACTATGCTTTATATACATGTAACAGAATTTCTCATGTATCCCATCAATTTGTACAAATAATAATTTTAAAAAAACCCTCTGCAGCAGGTTCAATTTTCAGTGAAATTTACCTTCACTCAGGTCTTTACGATCCTCTAAAAGCAATGGTTTCCAAACATTTTCCATCACTTCTTTGAAAATATCTATGCCTGACAAAGGATAAATGGTGGGCAGTCATATACTAAGTAATCATGTAAACTAAAATGCCTATTATGAACTGGATGTTGTCTGAAATACCAACTCATAAATTTGGATGTGCACAACAGCACTCCATTATCAAGAGAGAGTGGCATTTACAAGACTTGATTCAAGCAGATCTTGAAGCACAGGTATGTTGTATAAGCAAGTATTATAGGTTCACAAGGCACTCGCTTCTGCTGCATCAACGTCTTGGCCACAACCATTACCTATGACCTCTCAACATGTTCTCTTGTCCTTGTGATCCTTTGCCGGTGCCAGCCAGAGGTAAACAGCTGCAGCATTACAGTTTTTCAGTGGTGGACTTGAAAGACAGTAGTGAAGGCAAACATTCCTTACGAGCAAAAATGATGATAGATAACTGCTTGTTCACTTTATCTGGAATGAATGAAGTCTAGAGATAGATCTACATCAATTATATCAATTATTGGGAAGTGGCTAACAAGTGTTTCAAATATCAAAGGACATGGAAATAACAAGATTAGAGAACTGGTGACATAGAATCCTGGAGAATAGTGTGTGGATAGAATCTTGGAATGAGTACAAAGTGTAAGAATATTTGTGTCCAGTGAGATGTTTACCTATGTGCATCCACTGTAATAAAGATTTTTATCCATCAGATGGAAAAATATATTCTGTGAATAACAACTTGCTTTTTTGCCCAGCTAGCCCAGCCACTTGCTCAATGGACTAATGTACAAAGTAGCCATGGAGGCATAGATGGAGATTATACATGGAAATAAAAATATTGATTTCCTCACAAAAAGAATATCTGGCTACAACCATTGTTGATCATCCAACCTACCAAATAACAGAGATTAACACTAAGCCACAATTTCACGGAGGGCATTAGTCAATGGCAGTTTTATTCTATTAGACATCTTCCTTCAGGGAAATGTTGGTACTTTATCTTCACTAAACCAATACTTAGGTTGTGAATCTGACTCTCATGCTTGCAGTGCTTCTGCCAACACTACCATCAATGAACATGATTTTTGATATAGAAATTTATTTTTTTCTCAAAAGCAATGAGCCCATAAAATCCTGATGTGGAGCTTATTTACCCAATAGCTGGCCTTAGAAAATGTTGAATGGTCTACTGAATATTTAGTTAAGGTTTAGTCTGGATGGCATGACTTTGAGGGTTTGATCCTTTAAGATGTGGTGTAGGCTTTAAATCAGCTCTTGATGTACATTGTTGTTCCTCTCATGATAAAGCTGCACTGCTCCAAGGATTTCTGTAACTATAATCGCAAATGACCCATTCATAAAGCATTTCCTCCTCTTATTAAACTTTGTCTTCTGTTGGTGGAGTACACACCCTTGAGAATACTTGCCCAAGGGGACATAATGGCCATTTTATTGAACTGAAGGCTGAAACAGTCACTTGGTCATTTTGGGGTTCTCATATCACTGAGACAACAGAAAAACAATGTTACTATATTTACAAAGGTTTTAATGAGGTTATCCTGGAAAGTGGGATTGTGACCAGAAAATGGAAACAAAAAAAAAAGTAGGTTCAGAGACCTCACAGGTCTTATTTTGTCTTATTTTATTCATCTTATTTTGAAAATTTTAAAATCTACACAAGAATACTATAATAAATATCTATATTCTTTCATCTGGATTTATCTTTGTATAGATAATAGACATATGATGATGGTGATAAAGATGATAAATAGATATATCTAGACCAATAGCTATAGATAAATAGATAATAAGTTTCTCTACTAAATCATCTGGAAGTTTCAGACATTGTTTCATATTTGCAACAATGTCTGCAGTAACACCATGTTGCATGACATTGTTGCATGACACCATGTCATTTGATGTCATTGTTGCATGACACCAAATACATCAGCATGCATCTCTTAAGAACTAGAACATTTTCCTACATAAACATAATTCCGTTATCATTTTTAATATAACATTCACATACACAATTTCCTGAAGTTCCCAAAATAAAGCTGTAAAATGGTAAATAAGCATAAGCTAAGAGCTTGCTGTACTCTACATCTGGAGGCAAGCAGAAGAAACTAGGAGTACACTCCTATAGGGTCACAGAAATTCATCCTCAGATCCACAGACCAGGACTAGATTTTAAAATAAAAGTGTGATCTTTTCCGCCACGTAATGACATTATAGGTATTGCAGATATCAAGTCTCTGAGCCAACAGCAAATAAGTTTCAGACTCTGTTGGTGATCCTGCCTTATTTCCTCTCATGTCCCCAGGCTCACCATTTCCTATAGCGCATAGAGCCAGAAAGCAACTGGAAGAATTTTTTTCAAGTTTCTTTCACAGGTGGGAGGTAGGAACACTGCCAACCAAATCGTTGTATTTATGCAGTGAGCCTGGCTCACATCTACCGTCTCACTTAGAACACTTACTTCATATGACCCTGCAGGAGTAACTTCCTGACTACCACAGGATGCTGGTTGTACAGCACATGCATGAATTTTTCTTAGTCTCATAAATTACTATTTCATTTGCGGCCACAACATTGTTTGTTATGCTTGATCCTACCTAAGACATTTTAGTGTTCCTTTTCATACTTTATGTATCATTATTATGAGTCTGTCACAGAGAAAATAACATTGGAGCATAAACTATTCATATCTTGACTGGGAGTAATCACCAGGGCCACTGCATTTGGATATGTATGGTTGAGCAGTTTCTTTAAAGCACGAGAGCACTTAGATTTAGGTTGAGCAGGAGCAAATATCTAGTCTGATGCTTCACACCAAGTTGTGTGCATGGAAGAGGGGTTCTTTAGAAAAAGAGGCACTTGTTTCTAATTCACACAAAGGAATTAGCTTCTCACCAAAATATGTATCTGAAAATGTGTGCACAGTGAGAGGAAATATCTTTTCTGCCTATAAGAGACAGCTTATAGGCTTACAATACCTTTGGTCATTTTATTCACGTAAAAACCTTTCTGGAGTATTCTGGAAAGACAGTACAGAGTTCTTCAATCTCCACATAAAAATTAATAGACAACCCAGATGGCACAGTTCAAAGCTGTAATGATTAAGGGTACAATTCAATAAGAAGATATAATGTATTGTGTACTCATCTAAAAAGAGAGCTTTAAATTACACAGGAAAAATAATTATAGGAGTGAAATCATATTTATAGTTGAAGACAATGTCAACACTCCTCTCTTAGTAGTTGATAGAAAAAGTAGACAACAAATGAGTTACTTGACATTAGGTTACTCCATCCAACAGAAAAATATATGTCGTTTTCAAGTACATATAAAATAGTCACCAAGATAGACAATAATTTCGGCCAAAAAAAGGAAAATGCAATTAATTTTAAAGTTTGTTCTCTCATGAGAATAGAATTAATTTATAAGTGAGAGACAGGAAATCGTCAAATATTTTGGAATAAAAAAAAGTCTAAATAACTAATGTGTCAAAGAAGCAGTCTCCCATGTTTAAAATTGACTTAAAATGAAAATACAACTAAACAAAATTTGTGGAATGAAGCTACAGAGTTGCTCAGAGGAAAGTTTATAGCATAAACATTTATATTAGAAAGATGTCTCAAATAATTATCTAAAATTGCTCCACAAAAAAGTAGGTAAGTTACACTTAAGAAAACCAAAAACAAAAATAATAAAGATAAAAGTAGAAATCAGTAAAATTTAAAATAAAAAATAATATAGGAAAAATGTCAATGAAACTAAAAGCTGGTCTGTTGAAAGCATCAGTAAAGTCAATGATCTTTATACCAGACCGACTGACCAAGAAAAATAGAAAATGGACATAGTAATGTCAGAAATAAAAGAGGGGATATCTTTATTCACTACACATTCTACAGGTAATAGGAGATGAATAAGGGAATATTATAGATAACGCTATGACCATAAATACAATAACTTAAATTGAAAGGTCTTTGAGAGATGCTAACTACCAAGAAGAAATTGAAAGTTTCAGTAATCTTATATCTATTAAATAAATTAAATTTATGGTTAAAATCTATCAATAGCAACAGCAACAAATTCCCAAAACAGATGCTTTACTGGGCAATTTTATCAAATATTTAATGGGTAATATAAGTTTTACTCAAAGTTTCACAAAATTGAAGAAAAGGAACATTTTCCAACTCTTTATGAAGTCATAATTACTCTGATATCAAAACCAAATATACCAACAGATAGAAAACTATAGACCAATACTTCTCAAAATCATAGATGCAAAAATCCTCAAGAAAGTAGTAGTAAATTGAATTTAGCAATATATGAAAATGGTAGGGGGGGAGGAGCCAAGATGGCCGAATAGGAACAGCTCCGGTCTACAGCTCCCAGCGTGAGCGACGCAGAAGACCGTGATTTCTGCATTTCCATCTGAGGTACCGGGTTCATCTCACTAGGGAGTGCCAGACAGTGGGCGCAGGTCAGTGGGTGCGCGCACCGTGCGCGAGCCGAAGCAGGGCGAGGCATTGCCTCACCTGGGAAGCGCAAGGGGTCAGGGAGTTCCCTTTCCGAGTCAAAGAAAGGGGTGACGGACGCACCTGGAAAACTCGGGTCACTCCCACCCGAATATTGCGCTTTTGAGACCGGCTTAAAAAACGGCGCACCACGAGACTATATCCCACACCTGGCTCAGAGGGTCCTACGCCCTCGGAATCTCGCTGATTGCTAGCACAGCAGTCTCAGATCAAACTGCAAGGCGGCAGCGAGGCTGGGGGAGGGGCGCCCGCCATTGCGCAGGCTTGCTTAGGTAAACAAAGCAGCCGGGAAGCTCGAACTGGGTGGAGCCCACCACAGCTCAAGGAGGCCTGCCTGCCTCTGTAGGCTCCACCTCTGGGGGCAGGGCACAGACAAACAAAAAGACAGCAGTAACCTCTGCAGACTTAAATGTCCCTGTCTGACAGCTTGGAAGAGAGCAGTGGTTCTCCCAGCACGAAGCTGGAGATCTGAGAACGGGCAGACTGCCTCCTCAAGTGGGTCCCTGACCCCTGACCCCCGAGCAGCCTAACTGGGAGGCACCCCCAAGCAGGGGCACACTGACACCTCACACTGCAGGGTATTCCAACAGACCTGCAGCTGAGGGTCCTGTCTGTTAGAAGGAAAACTAACAAACAGAAAGGACATCCACACCGAAAACCCATCTGTACATCACCATCATCAAAGACCAAAAGTAGATAAAACCACAAAGATGGGGAAAAAACAGAACAGAAAAACAGGAAACTCTAAAATGCAGAGCGCCTCTCCTCCTCCAAAGGAACGCAGTTCCTCACCAGCAATGGAACAAAGCTGGATGGAGAATGATTTTGACGAGCTGAGAGAAGAAGGCTTCAGACGATCAAATTACTCTGAGCTACGGGAGGACATTCAAACCAAAGGCAAAGAAGTTGAAAACTTTGAAAAAAATTTAGAAGAATGTATAACTAGAATAACCAACACAGAGAAGTGCTTAAAGGAGCTGATGGAGCTGAAAACCAAGGCTCAAGAACTACATGAAGAATGCAGAAGCCTCACGAGCCGATGCGATCAACTGGAAGAAAGGGTATCAGCAATGGAAGATGAAATGAATGAAACGAAGCGAGAAGGGAAGTCTAGAGAAAAAAGAATAAAAAGAAATGAGCAAAGCCTCCAAGAAATATGGGACTATGTGAAAAGACCAAATCTACGTCTGATTGGTGTACCTGAAAGTGATGCGGAGAATGAAACCAAGTTGGAAAACACTCTGCAGGATATTATCCAGGAGAACTTCCCCAATCTAGCAAGGCAGGCCAACGTTCAGATTCAGGAAATACAGAGAACACCACCAAGATACTCCTCGAGAAGAGCAACTCCAAGACACATAATTGTCAGATTCACCAAAGTTGAAATGAAGGAAAAAATGTTAAGGGCAGCCAGACAGAAAGGTCGGGTTACCCTCAAAGGGAAGCCCATCAGACTAACAGCGGATCTCTCGGCAGAAACCCTACAAGCCAGAAGAGAGTGGGGGCCAATATTCAACATTCTTAAAGAAAAGAATTTTCAACCCAGAATTTCATATCCAGCCAAACTAAGCTTCATAAGTGAAGGAGAAATAAAATACTTTACAGACAAGCAAATGCTGACTGATTTTGTCACCACCAGGCCTGCCCTAAAAGAGCTCCTGAAGGAAGTGCTACACATGGAAAGGAACAACCGGTACCAGCCGCTGCAAAATCATGCCAAAATGTAAAGACCATCAAGACTAGGAAGAAACTGCATCAACTAACGAGCAAAATCACCAGCTAACATCATAATGACAGGATCAAATTCACACATAACAATATTAACTTTAAATGTAAATGGACTAAATTCTCCAATTAAAAGACACAGACTGGCAAGTTGGATAAAGAGTCAAGACCCATCAGTGTGCTGTATTCAGGAAACCCATCTCACGTGCAGAGACACACATAGGCTCAAAATAAAAGGATGGAGGAAGATCTACCAAGCAAATGGAAAACAAAAAAAGGCAGGGGTTGCAATCCTAGTCTCTGATAAAACAGACTTTAAACCAACAAAGATCAAAAGAGACAAAGAAGGCCATTACATAATGGTAAAGGGATCAATTCAACAAGAGGAGCTAACTATCCTAAATATTTATGCATCCAATACAGGAGCACCCAGATTCATAAAGCAAGTCCTGAGTGACCTACAAAGAGACTTAGACTCCCACACATTAATAATGGGAGACTTTAACACCCCACTGTCAACATTAGACAGATCAACGAGACAGAAAGTCAACAAGGATACCCAGGAATTGAACTCAGCTCTGCACCAAGCGGACCTAATAGACATCTACAGAACTCTCCACCCCAAATCAACAGAATATACATTTTTTTCAGCACCACACCACACCTATTCCAAAATTGACCACATAGTTGGAAGTAAAGCTCTCCTCAGCAAATGTAAAAGAACAGAAATTATAACAAACTATCTCTCAGACCACAGTGCAATCAAACTAGAACTCAGGATTAAGAATCTCACTCAAAGCCGCTCAACTACATGGAAACTGAACAACCTGCTCCTGAATGACTACTGGGTACATAACGAAATGAAGGCAGAAATAAAGATGTTCTTTGAAACCAACGAGAACAAAGACACAACATACCAGAATCTCTGGGACGCATTCAAAGCAGTGTGCAGAGGGAAATTTATAGCACTAAATGCCCACAAGAGAAAGCAGGAAAGATCCAAAATTGACACCCTAACATCACAATTAAAAGAACTAGAAAAGCAAGAGCAAACACATTCAAAAGCTAGCAGAAGGAAAGAAATAACTAAAATCAGAGCAGAACTGAAGGAAATAGAGACACAAAAAACCCTTCAAAAAATTAATGAATCCAGGAGCTGGTTTTTTGAAAGCATCAACAAAATTGATAGACCGCTAGCAAGACTAATAAAGAAAAAAAGAGAGAAGAATCAAATAGACGCAATAAAAAATCATAAAGGGGATATCACCACCGATCCCACAGAAATACAAACTACCATCAGAGAATACTACAAACACCTCTACGCAAATAAACTAGAAAATCTAGAAGAAATGGATACATTCCTCGACACATACACTCTCCCAAGACTAAACCAGGAAGAAGTTGAATCTCTGAACAGACCAATAACAGGAGCTGAAATTGTGGCAATAATCAATAGTTTACCAACCAAAAAGAGTCCAGGACCAGATGGATTCACAGCCGAATTCTACCAGAGGTACAAGGAGGAACTGGTACCATTCCTTCTGAAACTATTCCAATCAATAGAAAAAGAGGGAATCCTCCCTAACTCATTTTATGAGGCCAGCATCATTCTGATACCAAAGCCTGGCAGAGACACAACCAAAAAAGAGAATTTTAGACCAATATCCTTGATGAACATTGATGCAAAAATCCTCAATAAAATACTGGCAAACCGAATCCAGCAGCACATCAAAAAGCTTATCCACCATGATCAAGTGGGCTTCATCCCTGGGATGCAAGGCTGGTTCAACATACACAAATCAATAAATGTAATCCAGCATATAAACAGAGCCAAAGACAAAAACCACATGATTATCTCAATAGATGCAGAAAAAGCCTTTGACAAAATTCAACAACCCTTCATGCTAAAAACTCTCAATAAATTAGGTATTGATGGGACATATTTCAAAATAATAAGAGCTATCTATGACAAACCCACAGCCAATATCATACTGAATGGGCAAAAACTGGAAGCATTCCCTTTGAAAACTGGCACAAGACAGGGATGCCCTCTCTCACCGCTCCTATTCAACATAGTGTTGGAAGTTCTGGCCAGGGCAATCAGGCAGGAGAAGGAAATAAAGTGTATTCAATTAGGAAAAGAGGAAGTCAAATTGTCCCTGTTTGCAGACGGCATGATTGTTTATCTAGAAAACCCCATCGTCTCAGCCCAAAATCTCCTTAAGCTGATAAGCAACTTCAGCAAAGTCTCAGGATACAAAATCAATGTACAAAAATCACAAGCATTCTTATACACCAACAACAGACAAACAGAGAGCCAAATCATGAGTGAACTCCCATTCACAATTGCTTCAAAGAGAATAAAATAACTAGGAATCCAACTTACAAGGGATGTGAACCACCTCTTCAAGGAGAACTACAAACCACTGCTCAAGGAAATAAAAGAGGATACAAACAAATGGAAGAACATTCCTTGCTCATGGGTAGGAAGAATCAATATCGTGAAAATGGCCATACTGCCCAAGGTAATTTACAGATTCAATGCCATCCCCATCAAGCTACCAATGACTTTCTTCACAGAATTGGAAAAAATTACTTTAAAGTTCATATGGAACCAAAAGAGAGCCCGCATCGCCAAGTCAATCCTAAGCCAAAAGAACAAAGCTGGAGGCATCACACTACCTGACTTCAAACTATACTACAAGGCTACAGTAACCAAAACAGCATGGTACTGGTACCAAAACAGAAATATAGATCAATGGAACAGAACAGAGCCCTCAGAAATAACGCCGCTTACCTACAACTATCTGATCTTTGACAAACCTGAGAAAAACAAGCAATGGGGAAAGGATTCCCTATTTAATAAATGGTGCTGGGAAAACTGGCTAGCCATATGTAGAAAGCTGAAACTGGATCCCTTCCTTACACCTTATACAAAAATCAATTCAAGATGGATTAAAGATTTAAACGTTAGACCTAAAACCATAAAAACCCTAGAAGAAAACCTAGGCATTACCATTCAGGACATAGGCGTGGGCAAGGACTTCATGTCCAAAACACCAAAAGCAATGGCAACAAAAGCCAAAATTGACAAATGGGATCTAATTAAACTAAAGAGCTTCTGCACAGCAAAAGAAACTACCATCAGAGTCAATACGCAACCTACAACATGGGAGAAAATTTTCGCAACCTACTCATCTGACAAAGGGCTAATATCCAGAATCTACAGTGAACTCAAACAAATTTACAAGAAAAAAACAAACAACCCCATCAAAAAGTGGGCGAAGGACATGAACAGACACTTCTCAAAAGAAGACATTTATGCAGCCAAAAAACACATGAAAAAATGCTCATCATCACTGGCCATCAGAGAAATGCAATCAAAACCACTATGAGATATCATCTCACACCAGTTAGAATGGCAATCATTCAAAAGTCAGGAAACAACAGGTGCTGGAGAGGATGTGGAGAAATAGGAACACTTTTACACTGTTGGTGGGACTGTAAACTAGTTCAACCATTGTGGAAGTCAGTGTGGCGATTCCTCAGGGATCTAGAACTAGAAATACCATTTGACCCAGCCATCCCATTACTGGGTATATACCCAAATGACTATAAATCATGCTGCTATAAAGACACATGCACACGTATGTTTATTGCGGCATTATTCACAATAGCAAAGACTTGGAACCAACCCAAATGTCCAACAATGATAGACTGGATTAAGAAAATGTGGCACATATACACCATGGAATACTATGCAGCCATAAAAAATGATGAGTTCATATCCTTTGTAGGGACATGGATGAAACTGGAAACCATCATTCTCAGTAAACTATCGCAAGAACAAAAAAACAAACACCGCATATTCTCACTCATAGGTGGGAATTGAACAATGAGATCACATGGACACAGGAAGGGGAATATCATACTCTGGGGACTGTGGTGGGGAGGGGGGAGGTGAGAGGGATAGCATTGGGAGATATACCTAATGCTAGATGACGAGTTAGTGGGTGCAGCGCACCAGCATGGCACATGTATACATATGTAACTAACCTGCACAATGTGCACATGTACCCTAAAACTTAAAGTATAATTTAAAAAAAAAAAAAAAGAAAGAAAATGGTATTACATCATGACCAAGTTGAGTTTGTTCTGAAATATGCAAGGCTGGTTCTCATATGTAAGTGAGAAGATGTGGTATTTAGTTTTCTGTTCCTGCATTATTTCACTTAGGATAACGACCTACAGCTTCATCCATGTTTCTGTAAAGGATATAATTTCGTTCTTTTTTATGGCTTCATAGTATTCCATGGTATATATGTAACAGAGTTTCTTTATCCAGTCCACCACTGATAGACATCTAGGTTGATTCCATGTATTTGCTGTTGTGAATAGTGCTGTGATGAACATATGAGTGCATGTGTCTTCATGGTAGAATGCTTGATATTCCTCTGGGTATATACCCAGTAATGGGATTTCTGGGTCAAATGGTAGTTATATTTTAAGTTATTTGAAAAATCTTCAGACTGCTTTCCACAGTGGCTGAACTAATTTACATTCCCACCAACATATAAGCATTCCCTTTTCTCTACAACCTAGCCAGCATCTGTTATTTTTTTTTTGACTTTTTAATAATAGCCATTCTGATTGGTGTGAGATGTATCTCATTGTGGTACTGATTTGCATTTCTCTAATGATTAATGATATTAAACTTTTTTTCCCATATGCTTGTTGGCCATGTGTATGTCTTTTGAGAAGTCTCTGTTTATGTCTTTGCCTATTTTTTTAATAGGGTTGTCTTTATCTTGTTGATTTAAGTTCCTTATACATTCTGGATATTAGACTTTTGCCAGATGCATAGTATGCAAATATTTTCTCCCATTTTGTAGGTTGTCTGCTTACTCTGTTGGTACTTTCCTGTGCTGAAACTCTTCAGTTAAATTAGGTCCCACTTGTCAGTTTTTATTTTTATTGCAATTGTTTTTGGAGTCTTTGCCATGAATTTTCCAAGGCTGATGTCCAGAATGATATTTCCTAGGTTTTCTTCCAGGGGATTTATATTTTTAGGTTTTACATTTAAGTCTTTAATATGCCTTGAGTTGATTATTTTATATGGTGAAAAAGGGGTCCAGTTTCATTCATCTTTGTATGGCTAGCCAGTTATCCAAGCACCATTTATTGAATAGTGTTTGTTATTGCTGGCTTTGTCAATGATTAGATAATTGTAGGTTTATGGCTTTATTTCTGGGTTTTCTACCTATTCCATTGGTCTATGTGTCCATTTTTGTACCAGTACCATGCTGTTTTAGTTACTGCAGACTTGTTGTATGGTTTGAAGTCGGGTAGTGTGATACTATTAACTTTGTTCTTTTTACTTAAGATTGCTTTGGCTATTCAGGTTCTTTTTTTGGTTCCAAAAGAATTCTAGAATACTGTTTTCTAATTCTGTGAAGAATGTCACTGGTAGTTTGATGGGAAAAGCATTCAATCTGAAAATAGCTTTGAGGAGTATGGCCATTTTAACAATATTGATTCTTCCTATTCATGAGAATGGAATGGTTTTTTTCATTGGTTTGTGATATCTCTGATTTCTTTCAGCAATGGTTTATAATTCTCATTCTAGAGATCTTTTACTTCCAGAGTTAGCTGTATTCCTAAGTATTTTTCTTTCTGTGGCTATTGTGAATGGGACTGAGTTCTTGATTTCACTACTCCTATTTTACATTGTACTGGAGACCATAGGTAATGCAATAGTGCAAGAAAATAAAACCCAATCACCAAGATTCAAGAGAAAAAATTCTATTTTTGCACATGTGATAGTTTACATTAAAAATCTCAAAGAATTTACAAAAAGTTCAGAGAATTAATCAGTGAATTTGGCAACATTGCTGCATTAAAGTTTAATATATAATAATTAATTGTGTTAAAATCTACTACCAGTAAATAATTGGAAATTGAATTTTAAAATGGTACCATTTACAATTACAACAAATACTATGAAATATTTTTATATAAACCTAACAAAACAGGTGCAAGTTATATATGCTAAAAACTATAAAACATTGATGAAAGAAATCAAGAAGACCTAGATAAATGAAGTGACATGCTATGTTCATGGGAAATAAAACTCAAAAGTGTTAATTCTCACTAAATTGATTTCAAGGATTCAAATATATTCTAATAAAATCACTGGATTTTAAGGCAAACAGTAAAAATTATTTGATCAACTATTGTAAAAGATAAAGTGACGTATAAAAGGAAGAAAATAAGATGGTCATTAGAAAAGCTTTAAAGCAGAAAAACACAGAGTAAGCTATCAGTATAGCAAAGCAAAGAAAAAGCAAGTGAAGAACTTATATGCTGAAAAGCTAAGTATCAAGAACAAGAGTACAGAAAATCTGTTATAACATGCAAGATTTCAGGAACTATTGCAAACATGAGATTTTTCTGAGGTATCTACTAGAAAATGAACTTTAGATAATGAATAAAAGAGTGTTTTGATGTAAAGACTGGTGGATAATATTAAATATGTAGTTATTTGTAGAACTATTAATATCATTTTAAACATCTCCCTGGCCAATTTTGGAGAATAAAGAACAAATTCACTACCTAGAAAACCATGAAAAAGAAAATAGAGCATTCATTTTGCTTTTCTTATATGAAATGTATCAATGAATAATATATAAAGAGAGAGAAGCAGTTTTACATATTTTAATCAAATAAAAATGATATCATCTTTTCAACCTATGATAAATCAACAAATCTTGGCATTGAGCCTCAAGACTTTGAACACATAAAACAAAAATGTGAAAACCAGAAATTATGTACAAATACACCATTAACTATAAACCTGCCAAAGCATTCAAATCTGAGTCTGATCAAGCCTCTGGGTTCACATGCCAATTTGCAGAGAAGAGAAGAACGTTTTGAACTACACTCTAAGTAAACGTTTAAAATCAACAGAACCAGAATATAGGAAACATTGTAGGTCAAACAGCCCAGGTTCTTGAACAAATAATTTATAAGAAAAGAAATAAATGAATGGGGAATCTGTAGATTAAGAAAATAACAAATTAAAATTAGCAAGAGTAAACTATGAAGTCTAAGAATGAATAGTTATGTGACTACATATAAAGAAAAACAAAAAGGTGATCACTGTAATTGTTAGTTTGGGAGAGAATGAGGGTTTTGTGATTGAGATGGGGTAAGCGAAAGAGTTTTTGGTCGGTTGGTATCATTTCTGATTTTGTAACCTAGGTGGTAATTACAATTGTGCCCAACATAATATAATTCATTAAGCTATATATTTGTTTTGTATGGCTTTCTGTATTTGTGTTTGATTTTATAATAAAGATGTTAAAACTAAGGAATAAAAACAAAATAAGTAAAACTGTTCCTAACAACATTTATGGACAGACCTTGTTATAAGCACTGAGATATGATATTAATTAAAATAGTCACAGGCTTTGAGGAGTGGATAAATGAAATAGGAACAATGATGTATCATTTAAATATGATCTGCTACATGCAAATATTTCCAGCTAATAAAGTACAAGGCTCTAGTATAGAACTTTAATATTTCCTGGGTAAGAAAGCATCTAAACTGGCAAGTAACAACCCAAAAGAGTGTAAAGGGATGTTCCAAGTAGAAGCAAAAGCAAAACCAGAAATTTTTAAAAATAAACAAATAACAGTGCAAGCAGTGACATAGGAACTCACAACTGAAGTATAAAGTAGAAATTGAAGAAACAAAACAGTACTTACTTTGAAATTAAAATGCCAATATTTAAATGTGAAGTTTAAAATGAATTTATATGTGGGGAGCATGAGGCGGAGCAAAATGGCCCAAGAGAACCCTCCACTGATTGTCCTCCCTACAGAAACACCACATTTAACAACCATCTACACAAAACAGGCACCTTCATGAGAAACAAAAATCAGTTTAAGTACCGAGTTGGCCACAGTGGGGTACAGCACCAAGCAGGCACTTGTTGTCCTCGATTCTGGGTATTGGCTCTTGGAGGGCATTTCTGGACCTGCCCTGGGCCAGAAGGGTGAGTCCCACACCTAGTAACTTTCATGCCCTTGGGCCTTGAGTGAACATCAGTGTTAGCCTGGCAGTATTCCCTATGGGCCTGTGGTGGGTGGCCCTGGGAAAAGACTCCTCTGCTTGTGGAAATGAGAGGGAAGAGTGGGAAGGACTTTGTCTTGTGGCTTGGATTCCAAGTCAGCCACAATAGAATACAGCGTGAGTTAGGTTCCTAAGGTTTCTGACTCTGGGCCCTGGTTTCCAGATGGCATATCTGGACCTACCTAGGGCAGGGGAAATCTTGTCCCTGAAGGGAAAGACACAAGACTGGCTGGCTTTGCCACCTGCTTATTGTAGAATCCTAGGACCTTGAGTGAACATAGACAGTAGCCAGGTAGTAGTTACAACAGGCCTTGGGTGAGACCCAGTGCTGTGCTGGGTTCAGGTCTGTCCCAGCACAGTCCCAGTGGCAGTTGCCACAGTGGCACTTTATATCCCTCCCCCAGCTCCAGGAAGCTCAGCACAGAGGGAGAGACTCTATTTGTTTAGGAGAAAGTAAGAAGAGAGATCAAATCTCTGGTAATTCAGAGTTCTTCTGGACTTTTTGAGTATTACCCCACAAGTACAGACAATCAAAGCAAAAATGAACAAGTGGGTTTACATTAAGTTAGAAAGCTTCTGCACAGCAAAGGAAACAATCAGCGAAGTGAAGTGACAACCCACAGAATAAGAGAAAATATTTGCAAACTCCCCATCTGACAAAAGATTAATAACCAGAATATGTAACAAGTTCAAACAACTCAACAGGAAAAAAAATCTAATAATCTAATTTAAAAATGGGCAAACGATCTGAATAGACATTTCTCAAAAGAAGACATTCTAATGGAAAACAGGTATATAAAAATGTGCTCAACATCACTGATCATCAGAGAAATGCAAATCAAAACTACAATGAGATATGATTTCACCCTAGTTCCAATGGCTTTTTCCCAAAAGACAGGCAATAATGAATGCTGCCAAGGACATGAAGAAAAGGGAACCTTCAGATACTGTTGGGAGGAATCTAAATTAATAAAATCACTATGAGGAACAGTTTGGAGTTTCCAAAAACTCAAAAATAGAGGTACCTATTATCCAGCAACATCACTGCCAGGCTACCCAAAAGAAAGGAAATCTGTATATTTGAAGAGATATCTACACCCTTATGTTTATTGCAGCACTATTCACAATAACCAAGATTTGGAAGCAACCTAAGTGTCTATCAACAGACTAATGAATACAGAAAATGTGGTACATATACATAATGGAGTACTACTCAACCATAAAAAGAATGGGGTCCTGTCATTTGCAAGAACATGGATGGAACGGGAGGTCATTATGTTAAGTGAAGTAAGCCAGGCACAGAAGGACAAACTTTGCATGTTCTCATATTTATGGGGTCTAAAAGTTAAAACAATTAAACTCATGGAGATACAGAGCAGAACGACGGTTACCAGAGGATGGGAAAGGTAGTGAAGGGGAGAGGGAAAGTAAGGATGGTTAATGGGTACAAAAGATAATTAGAAAGAATGAATAAGATCTAGTATTTGATAACACAACAGGGTGATAACAGTCAATAATTTAACTGTATATTTTTAAATAACTAAAAGAATATCATCAGATTGTTTGTAACACAAAAGACAAATGCTTGAAGTAATAGATACCCCTTTTATCCTGATGCGATTATTATGCATTGTATGCCTGTATCAAAATATCTCATGCACCCCAAAAATATATACACTCACTGTGTATCCACAAAAATTAAAAATAATTTTTTTAGAAAAATGAATTTATACATATATGTCATACTTCTTGACAGATTAATATAAAATTACATTCTATAAGTATATACACCTACTGTGTACCCACAAAATTAAAAATAATTTTTTTAGAAATATGAATTTATACATGTACTTCATACTTCCTAACAGATTAATACAAAATTACATCCTATAATGACTCACAATACAATTGTACCTGGCCACAGAATCTTCAACAAAGTAACAGCAATCAAATCAGTTCTTTCAACTGTAATAATGATCACAGGATGTACATTTCAGAATAATCCAGATGCAGTCCAATTATATTGATGATTTTACACACACCATTAGATTAAGTAGCTGGCAAGATAATCTGTTCTTTCAAATTTGTAT
The DNA here is from genome assembly GCF_028858775.2 of Pan troglodytes. NCBI lineage: Eukaryota > Metazoa > Chordata > Mammalia > Primates > Hominidae > Pan > Pan troglodytes. Next base: position 86,331,514 of record NC_072412.2, on the reverse strand, counting down.
GCAAGTAAGCAAATAAATATGGCATACAATATAAGCCTGTGTTTCATTTTGATTAGTTATTATGATTTTTTTTATTGGTACAACATTCCAGAATCTGGCCTGTAAGTCTTCACTCATTGAAATAAAAAAGACACCTGCATCTGTAAAACAAGTTCCAGCTAGTATAGGTAAACCCATTATCTGACAAAGATTTAAGTGATATTGGTTACCTTATACTGAAATCTGAAATACTTACCAAGCTGTACATATTTCATTATTAATACAGAAAAGGATTTTCTGTGATTACCCCATTCCCTAATAGACATTGCATGAAGAATATCAGAGAATATAGTACATTACTATGAAAACATAAATAAGGTAAGATGACATTTTCAATATGAGGAGTGATTATTAGAAAAATATATTTTCAAAGGCTTATATTGATTGACAAGAACTAAATCAAGATCTTATCTATCAATATATGAATAACAAAGAGATATACAATGGAAACAAGCTATATCGCGAGTATCTGGAGCCAGTGTATTTTTAATAATGGAAGTTAGATAATTACTAACAAACTCTGATCCACTGTCCAAGGAATCTATTAAGAAATATGTGTTTATTGGCATTTTTTTATTCATAACATCATGCAATCAATCATTTTAAAATACTCATAGAATGAGTCATAAAAAACCATTTAAATATTGCATTATGCTCTTTTTGGAAGTTAGCAGTAGGCAAAATTATCAGCCCATAAAAACCCAAACATTGCTGAAGACTTACTCTTAAATATGCACAAGAATAATTTATAGAAATGGGATAAAATATGATTAATAGGGAGAATAAATCCATCCTGTCTTTGGAAAGAAAGATTAGGCCACAGGCATAAATTAATTGTGATATTCAAAATAACCATTGTAAAAGAATCACTGTTTTAGTAAGATAATATTTTCTTTTTAATGGGTAAAGAAAATAGTCATTTTTATTTTACCAGCAAAAAAGCACTTATTTCACTTTTGGTATATCATAAAAGGGATACAAGGTATAAGCTACATATCTCTTATTCTCAATATCATTTATTAATTTATAAAGGTCTTTTTTTCTCCTTTGAACATTTATTAAACAGAGCTGTTGTGTTCAGAATTGATTTTGCTGTCTCAGCCACATTAAGGCTGAGATGCTTTTTGGCTTTCATCTGAATGAACAATTTCCTAGTTAGACACACTGGATTTGGAGTTGGATCAATAAAAGCTTTACTGTGTCCTTTCTCTTTCCTCTTAGAGCTCACAAAAGAGAACTAAATTCCATTCATCTTTTCACCTGCCACAGTGGAATCTTTAGCAATGCAATTCTGGCTTGAATGAAGAAACATAGCGAGAAACTGGCAAAGAAACAAATAGTAATATCTATTTCCCATGCTTATACTCCTGAAGATCAGTTACTTCTGGGTATGCATGTAAATTTGTCTAACTCTAACTACTTGTCTTTGCTGTGCTTTGGGAGTATAAATCCTTATCAAGGGTTTAGTGTAATCCTGCTGAATCTTAAGTGGCTAACTCAAGTTATTTGCAAGGAAGCCAATTTGATTAGATCCTGGTGATTTAAATTTAAAGGATTTTGAATGGATTAAGTCAAGGAGTTCTTTTTACAACTTTGAATTCTGTCATTTAAAGTGACCAAGCATTAAAAGTCAAAATTTTGTAATATTCATGAGAATTTATGTACATTATTTTTTAATTATCTCCCCCAGTTTATAGATGTTAATGTTTAAGAAAAATGATTTCATTTTACGTGACATACTTGAACTGAAAATAACCAGTCTAAAACTATCAGCAGTGATTGAAAAACATGTTACAAACCAGACATAAAACTGCAAAACAAAAAAACATAGAAGTTTTCAAGCAGAAGGCATGGTTGTCGTGTTAAGTCTAGTGGTGATTCCATTGCTGGTGGCTGATATTCCAGCTATTTCACTCTACTCTTCTACTGTACTCCAGGAATCAGAGTAGCTCCTTTCTGAAATGAGCAATAGTTTTTGGCTTACAGACTTACTGAATCTTATGAGACGCTGACTGTACACAAGACAAAATAAAATAATGATTTATTTCCTTTGTCCCAAGTCTCTTTTAAATTTTGTTTTAATAACATAAGTTATGAAAAATCTATAAAATATTCAAAAGGGAGAAAAGTACCAGCTGGAAGGACAGACAAATATAAAAACTAAACTAAAAAAATCAGTTAATCAGCGGGAAAAAGGTAGCAGGGGACATTCAATGATCAGTATGTAGAAGACATGCTCAGAAATTAATAGAAGTAACAAAAAGACAAACTTTATTTACTAAATAAATATTTCTTGTGGGACTATTTTACATCAAACACTATTCTAGATTCTAGAACATAATATATAACAATCAATGAAAAAAAGCAGTCTTATGTCCCTGCCTACATGGCCCTTACATTCCAGTGATGAAGGACCACCAACAAACAAGAATAACTGAACTATTTAGTATGCCAGACATTTATGTGTATCATTAAAAAATGAAGAGAAATACGGGCAGAATAGGCTAGTGCAGACTGGTACTGAACTTCATGCCTTAGTGTTTCTTGAGAAAAACATTTGACAGATATTTACTCCTAAATATTTGTTAAGGGTTTTAAAAATAGGCTGAATGCAGTGGCTCATGTCTGTAATTCCAACACTTTGGGAGACGGAGGCAGGAGGATAGCGTGAGGCCAGTAATTGGAGACCAGCCTGCTTGGCTAACATAGCAAGACCCTATCACTACGAAAAAAAAGAAAAAGTGTTGAAAAATAAAAAGAAGTTGAAAAAAGTATGACTGAGTATAAAGCTCACTCTATCATAGAGCAGTATGATATCCATGAAAGGAGGTTGAAAAATACAAATATGTAAATAGAAAACTCTTGGCTAAGAGGTAAAATTTATTATCCACCTCTAACATGCTATAGGACTGTGGAATTGCTAATATGAATCAAATTCCAAAAAATCATAAAAGTTAAGCTGAGAAATATAGATTAATGAGTATCATTTTCTTACTTGACAAATATATGAAAGTTATATCAATAGATGGGCCAATGAAACAAACATAATAAGTGTGAACAAGGTAAAGTGTTTCTATGAGAAAAAAATCATTCTGACTGATGCCGATTCTTTCAGAACTGAATATATAAATGGGAAGAAATCACTGAAGATGACTAGCTTAGGCTTTCAAAAGGCCTGTAATATGAGTCTACATGAAAGATTATTTTAAAATGAGAAAATGTAAAAGGAAAATGTTTTTATAGATTTGAGATTGACCTTGAAGGATACTGAGGTCAGAGAAGATGTAGATTTTTCTTACGATGTAAATATCTAAATAGTGAGAGTTCTTAGAGTTTATACAACAAATAAAGCATGTGCAACACAATATTCCATGTTTTTGGAATCACATTAGCTGTTCCAGGTAGTGAAATGTCAGGCTGATGAATATAAAACCATCAATTCACATTCAGTAACAGTTATTGAGCACCTCTCATGTGTGCTGGGCAATGTACCAACGATTAAATTATAGAGATATTTTAAAAATATGGTCCCTGTATTGAGTAAGTCTCCATGCAGCTCTTACATCCCCAATTTCCTACTCTGGATCATAAAAATCATGGAAATAGGTTTCTAGCAGCTGGCACTGGTACCTTCCCAGCTGTTCTTTCTCTTCTCAGCACTTCAGGATGTGGTATTGGGCAACACACCAGTCTAGGAAATAGCTTTTACTTCCTGTGATATTAGCTCTCCTGATTCTAAGACAAGAACAAATGTTCAGCCAGAAAAAATAAAAATTAAGGCATGGGAGTATATTTCCTCATATGCTTCCATTTGCACTGACCTCCATAGACAGATTTCGCATGCTCCAGAAAGAATCATTGGCTCCAAGCTATTAAGGGAATAAGCTGATGAGTCAGGAACTGAGAATTTGACCAAGGACTCCTTCATTGAAGGACATATTCCAGCAAACATTATAGTTCCCAATGTGTCTGCCGTCACTGCATTTTTCTTTGCCTTGCCCTTTAGATTAGTGCAGACAACTCTGGCTTAGTATGCTCCAAATCAGCACAAAACAGATATGGGTGTTAATGGTGAGAGATATGTCTATATTCTATTCTGTTTATTTACCTTCCCTTTATGCCAAGGGTAGGTTTTTATCCAATTATCATCCATTGTCGTGACATTTTGATAGTAGAAGAGATGCTCATGACAATTACTTGGGGGCCATCAAATGTAGAGGAGGACTTGAGAAAAAGAATTATCCAAATGAATGACATTTTTTAACAACCACTTTTTTGTGTTCTCAAAAGAGTCATCACAGGATGTGAGATCTGGAAATATTCTGAGTACGTTTTTAAAAAGGTGAATTTGATAAGATTCAAGGACTTTACTGGATTTAGTAGGTTCTTATGTTGCCCAATGAAAAACATGTCACTTTCTCTTTTATTTCATGTTATTGCTTGAAGTAATTTTCATGTGTGCTATCTGCTATTTTTCTTTCTTCTCACTGCCATGACCTTGGATACCTCATTTTAGCTTTTATTACCACACTTTAAGTGTCCACAAACCTAAAGGCTCCATTTTAAATTTTATTTCATCATTTTAAGCAGGATATATCATTTAGGAAGAGTTATTTCAAGAGCTCTGCTACTTGTAGCTCACTAGACTTTATCTGCTTTTGAATTCTCTCTCTCTTACACACACACAGACACACACACACATGCACACACCTGTAGTAGAAGCAATTACCATACAATATGCTCTACGTTTTTCTGTGACATTTAGGGTTAGGGAAAAACTATCAATATCATTTAATCATCTAATCATCACCATGCCCAATTTGTCAGGTACTATTAGTCATTATTTGTGTACCTTGGAAGAAATGAAGTGTTACTGAAAAATATTTACTAAACTGAAATTTAAAACTCATTCAGTCAAAAATACAAAATGAATACTACTGTACACAAAACATACTGAATATATAAGTAGTACCAAAGATACAATGACACAATCCCTGCAAAAAAGAACTCACAATTCATGTCTGAATAAAAAAATCAAGCCTAAAAATTACTTAAGAATACACATCAATATAGAAGTAAATATATAAACTCCAAATTATGGCTTTAGTGTTATGGGGTTTTAAATGGAATGTCTCAAATTTTCTGTTTGTTGTTCCTTGGTGTTAAGAGATTTAAGAAAAAAGGAGAACAAACATCCTGTCAGTTTACTAACAAGAAGTACTTTGATCACAAAATAGATAATACCTCCAAATTGGCCATTAAGTAGCTTAAGGTAAGGGAAACTTGTCACTTAGAAAGTTAAAGCTGCTGGGCCAACATGAAGTGAGACACTTGTCCTTCTGCGAAGCCTTAGAGGTAAGAACTCCATAGGCAGTAAAGTTCCTACTTTAATACAACCTCTTGCGGGAAAAGAATCATAGAAATCCAGGCCTCTTGTCTGACAATAGTACAATGGGATAAGACAATGATAACGTACCTTCTGCTTTCTCCCAAGACACACTAAGAATGACTGTAAGATCTAGGCTGATCTCCTTTGGGTGAGGAGGAATATAATTATAATGGAAGTCTAGTTGAAATCAAACTATCTTCTAAGATATATCATTAATGTTACTTCATCACCAGTCACATTTACTGTATTAGTCTGTTCTCATGCTGCTATAAAGAACTGCCCAAGACTGGATATTTGTAAAGGAAAGAGGTTTAATTGACTCACAGTTCCACATTGTTGGAGAGGCCTCAGGAAACTTAAATTCATGGCAGAAGGTGAAGGGGAAGCGAGGCACCTTCTTCACAAGGCGGCAGGAGGGAGAAGTGAAGAGTGAAGGGGGCAAAAGCCCCTTGTAAAACCATTAGATCTCATGAGAACTCACTCACTATCACAAAAGCAGTATGTGGAATCACCCCATGATCTAATCACCTCCCACAGAGTCCCTCCTCCAACACGTGGGGATTACAATTCAAGATGAGATTTAGGTGGGGACACAGAGTCAGACCATATCATCTATCGTATGAGATCATCTTGCCCTGAGAACAGAAGAGAGAGCATGGGCAGATGAGAAATTAGGGTCACTGATTCTAATGCACTCTTTGTATACTATCAGGTGGTCAATTTAATTGGCATATATATAGCTTGAAATAAATAGAATGCATTTATTTTCAGTTCCTTCTTATTTCTTAGATCTTTGCTACTCAAGTTGTGCCCCACAGAACAATACTAGCAAGATCTGGTTGCTTACTAGAAATCCAGATGATCAGGCTATATCTCAGATCTACAAATCAAAATCTGCATTTTAACAATTTATCCAGATGATTAATAGTCATGCTAAATTTTGAAAAGCATCGCTTGATCTAACTCAATGGCCAAATAGAAGCACAGAGAGCTTGGTAACTTGCCCAATATAGCATAGGCCAACAATGATGGAGCGAGACAATCTCAGGATCATTTATGAGTAAAAAAAGTCCCCACATCTTATTTGCTGTCTAGTATCTCTCCAACACCTTTTATAAAGAAGTCTAAGAAAACCAAAGTCAACCTTAGAAGGATTCCCATAGTGGAGTGAATAATAAATATTTTAGCCAGAGTCATATGAGGTGAAATATCTTTGCAGTAATTTAAGCCATTTAAGAAATGTTGAGAAAAAGTTTGTATTATCAGAACTTGTTAAAACTATTATTATCACTAAAGGAAATATTTACTAGGTAAAAATATAGATCAAGTATAGTTCCATTTAGCAAGACTGATAAACACATGAATTTCTTCTACTCTAGCAAAAATCTTTTTGAAATTGTTAAAGATATGTAAGAAATAGAAATTAGCAATAGCAGAACTGGAAATCCTGGAAGGGTACCTTCTGTTGACCAGAAGAGGGGAAGATTCCTGGGTCACACAAAGCAGATAGACCCCCAAAGATATCCAAAGATATATATATAGATAAATATAGATATATCTATCTATCTATCTATCTATCTATCTATATATATAGAGAGAGAGAGAGAGAAACACCAATAGAGAGAAACCATGAAGAGTATATTGAGAATCCAGAATTACTACTGACCAGAAGCAGTGATGGTTAGGAAAATGAATGAATCATGGCTATCATCTAGAGATATAAATTAAGAAAATATCTACCACTTCATGGTGACAAACGTCAGAATTTCCTCAGGTAAATATTGACATCAAGTTCTCCAAATAGAACTGAGTTTTCTGATTGACTAGGAAATAATAAATGAAGTGCATGAGCTAGAAAGTCAGGGTATGGCCACGAGCAGTTTATAAACAAAATAAGACACTAGAAATCTCCATTCTAGAGGACATATTACCACCATACATGTATACACACACACGCACACACACACACACACACACACACACAGAGAGAGAGAGGAGAGAGAAACCAGGCTTCTTTTATTGAATAGCAATTTTAAAAGTACTGGTACTTTTCAGCAAAGACTGGTACTTTGAAGAATCTAATATCACAGAAAATTTTATGCCAAATCTCATTTTTTTTAAAGTTAGAAGACAAACAACTTTAAGTACAGAGAAGTAACATAACTACTAACTTAGAAAAATTTTTTTCTGCTGGATAAACGTAATTTTAACTGGAGCTTATAATAAATATTCAACCTAACTAAACTAATAACATAGACACTTATGTACAAAATGAATTATATCATGAATCTCTAAGTATTTTAGGAAAGCAAAGTTATAAAATAACTAAATGTACTAAACAGAATTACTATATTCAATAAGCACATAACCAATTTTTTAAAAATTAAGTAATTATGGTGAGTATCTACAATGAAATTTGATAAAACTTGGCATCCTGAGAAACACTGCCATTTAGAAAGGAATAATCAAAGTAATTAAAATGAGAAAAAGTATTGCTTGATTTTTAAAACAAAATCATAGATAGGTGAATAGTAGAATGCACTTAGCTAAAATTGAATTATAAAGCTAACTAGTAATAGTGCCAAAGGAGTTCCCCCAGAAGGCAGTCAAAAAGGAAAAAGAGTGAAATAGCATGAGAAGCTTTCTCATGGAAGCTAGACTCATTTTGGACATCCATATAATAGTAGTTCCAGAGAAAGAGAACAAAGAGAATCGAGAAAAGAAAACAAATAAAGTATCACAAAGCTGAAGAAAGATCATTTAAACTAGACTCACACTTGCTTCAAACATCTTGCCAGAATATTGGCTGTTGGAAATGAAAAACAAAGAGTATACAAAATAAATTTATCCTCTTAAATATATAAAACACACTTCAACATAACAGTAGGGTTACAGAGAATATCAATTTTAACATTATAAATTATTTAGAAAAGTACTACATATCAAAGCCTGCTGAATAGAGCTGAAGTGCTACTAAGAGTAATTTGCATAATCCAAAACATATACTTTGGAAAACAAAAAAGACTGAAAAAATTAATTAGACATTCAATTTAAGGATCAAGGAAAATTAACAGATCAAGGAAAAATAAAATAGGGCACAACTCACAGAGAGGAGTTAATAAAGATAAAAGCAGAAATAAATCAAGTAGAAAATCTAACAGTAAGAAGAAGAATAATAGACAAATAAAAGCAATAGCTGCTTCTTTGAAGAGTTTATTGTAACAAACCACATGTTTGCCTCCACAAAAAAGCGAGAAATCACAAATATACACCTTAAAGAATGAAAAAAGCAGCATAACTACAGATATGGAAAAATATTTCATAAATGATGGGAGATTACTACATGCAATTTTTATCTATTAATTCAAAAACAAAAACAAGTTTTGAAGAAAATATGAAATAACAAAAGTTACTCAATATGACTGGAAAATCATAGAAGATTAAAAACTCTCTCTTTAAAAATATATCAACCCCCAACAGCTTTATTTCCAAGTATTTTTAAATCATCAAAATGTAGTTAATTCCCATGATATAGAAAAGTCTTTCATAAGATAGAAAATACAGAAGACCCCTCAATGTTGGCAAGATCTTGTATTACAAAATGTAAATGGTTAGTAATACAAGAAAATTGTAGTTCAATCCCATTGGTAAAAAAAGATACAAAAATATAAATAAAGTCAAAAAATCCAGTCCTGCTGTGAATTAGAATAATAAGGAGAGTTTTCGCAGAATGCCAATAATCTTCATCACTATGAATCTCAGAATACTATAAACTGCACTATTTGTGTTTGTCAGGTGGGAAAAAAGTAGTTGAAATGATTTAAACAGAGGCTAATGGCTTTACTCAGCTGATATACTTCTATAGCACCTGCATTATAGGTACTCTACAGGTGACTCTGAGCCACAACAGGATTGCAGCTTTTCTAGGAGGAGAAGAGGAATATGTGTCCATGTGTTCTGGTCCAGTTTGCAGCTTTCTTCATCTCTGACTGCTACTAAATTTACAGCTGAAAAAGTTAGAAATTGTTCCAAGTTATTCATAGCTTTTAATTGAAATGATTGGTTAAATTTTACCCCAACAAAAGATCAGAACAGATCTTTTAAGAGATGTTTTTCCAAACCTATAGTTTGTCAATGTTCGGAGAGGGAGGAAATAGCCAAAAAAAGGAGGACAGGGAGGAGTAAGGGGAAGAGGAAAAAAAATGAGGAAAAAAAAAAAAAGCAGAGGAAGCAAGAATTAAAGCAAGAGAAGCCTGGTCCTGTTTAAAACCTTTTACATACTAAAATGACACGAGATATCACCTCACACCTGTTAGAATGACTATTATTAAAAAAGAAAGATGAGAAGTGTTGGCAATGATGTGGAGAAATTGTAACTCTTGTGCACTTCTCATGGGAGTATAAAATGATGCCGCCACTATGAAAAATATGGAGGTTCCTCAAAAAATTAAAAATGGAGTTACCATATGATCCAGCAATCCCACTTCTGAGTATATAGCAAAAACAAAAAAAAAAATGAAATCAGGATCTCAAAGAGATATCTGCTTTCCCATGTTTATTTTAGCGCTATTCACAATAACCAAGGTATAAAGACAACCTGGGTCCATCAGCGGATAAGTGGATAAATAATATCTGGTATATGTATATATATATATATATATATATATATATATATATATATACACACACACACACACACACACACAATGGAATATTATTCAGACTTCAAAAAGAAGGAAGGAAATTATGCTATATGCATCAGCATGAATAGATCTGGAATATGTTATGCTAACTAAAATAAGCCAGGCACAGAAGAACAAATACCACGTGATTCCACTTACATGAAGGGTCTAATAGAGACAAACTCGTAGAAACAGAGAGTAGAATGCTGGTTGTCATGGGCTGGGGTAGAGAGGAAGAGACAGTTGCTGTTCAATGGGTATAATGTTTCAGTTATGCAAGGTGAGTAAGTTCTAGAGATCCCCTGTACAACACTGTGCCTACAGTTAACAATACTGTGTTGTGCAAATAAAAATTTGTTAACAGGGTCTAGATCTCAAGTTAAGTGTCTTCAACAAAATAAAGAAAATAAAAGTATTGTTAACATCATTAAAAAGTAAGTTAAAGAAGGCCTAATAAAATAAAATAGACTTTAAAGTACAATATAAAGATCATCTAGACAAATGCTGAAAACACATTATATACATATTTAACACCAATTCCTTATCTTATAAAATGCATCAACCAGAAAATTATAGCACTTATCACACATCACATTACATAAACATATATTTGCTGCAATCCCTTTATTTATTTATTTATTTATTTTCATTTATTTATTTATTTTGAGATGGAGTCTCACTCTGTCTCCCGGGCTGGAGTGGAGTGGTGTGATCTCAGCTAACTGTAACCCTCCGCCTCCCAGGTTCAAGTGATTCTCCTGCCTCAGCCTCCCGAGTAGCTAGGACTACAGGTGCACGCCACCACACCCAGCTAATTTTTGTATTTTTAGTAGAGACGAGGTTTCACCATGTTAGCCAGGATGGTCTCGATCTCTTGACCTCGTGACCCACCCGCCTCCGCCTCCCAAAGAGCTGGGATTACAGGGATGAGCCATCGCGCCCGGCCTCTCTTTAAAGACATCAAAAAGATTAGGACATCCACTACAGTGAACATCTTTTATTTGTTTGCCCAGCACTATTCCTTTCGTCTAGAAAATAACTCTTTTCTGTAGGGAATTTCTCCCCACAGCAAGACAAGTATATGGTAGGGGTGAAGGGTGCCACCAATCTCTAGGTCATTGTTTAAGGCTAAAACTCTTAGGTAAGCCAAGAAAATCATTATTCTTTTCTGGATTATTTTCGAACTGAAGCTGAAGAAAGAGATTCAATCCCAAGTGGTAGCAAAAGTTTTGAGATATGAAACATGAAGAGCTCTGTATCTATGATCCCTGTCAGTAGAGAGGAAGTCAGCAGCTGTAGAACGGAGGCCAAAATAGAGAGAAAATTAAAAATTGAGCTATTGAGACAAGTGCTGGCTGAATTTCAGTTACTAATTTAGATTGTTCTTCACGCCAAGCTACAATGACTCTTCTTTCTGCAACTGTGTGAATCTCATAATAACTTCCACTGTTTAGCTAAGTTTAATATATGCTATTTGCAACCAGGTCTTGACTGAAACGCCATGACTACTTCTCAACATTGTTCTCGAGATCCAAGAAGTGCACTAAGGGAAAATAATGAACACTAAAAATAAAGATAATATAATTATGTATAGATGGCATTTATATTTTTCTAGAACATATAGAGATTCAAATTATAAATATTGGAGGCTGGGTGCGGTGGCTCATGCCTGTAATCGCAGCACTTTAGGAGGATGAGGCGGGTGGATCACGAGGTCAGGAGATCGAGACCATCCTGGCTAACACGGTGAAACCCCGTCTCTACTAAAAAAAAACAAAAACAAAAATTAGCCGGGCGTGGTGGTGGGTGCCTGTACTCCCAGCTACTTGGGAGGCTGAGGCAGGAGAATGGCATGAACCCGGGAGGCAGAGCTTGCAGTGAGCCGAGATCATGCCACTGCACTCCAGCGAGACTCCGTCTCAAAAAAAAAAAAAAAAAAGAAATATTGGAAAAAATACAAGCAGATGGTAATGTTGCTAAAGGTGGAAATATATAAATCAAAAATAACTTCTCCATTCATTGGCAACAAGAAATTAGAAAACGTAGTAGAAAAATATCTAAATGCAGCAAAACCTCACGTTCCTGGATGAGAAGACACACACCAAGACATTCATTCTTTTTAAATAAATCTTGCAAAGAATACACCTAAACTGTTAGTATTTTTTGCCTTTGGCCAAGAAAACTGAAGAGAAAAGGAAAGAAAAATGGGAAGCAAGATTTTTCATCCTTTAACCAGTATGTTTTATATTATTTTGAATTAATTATAATCATGTGTACATGCATAACTTTTGTAGTTTAAGAAAACAATGGTATAAAATATTTTTAACTCTAATATTGCAAATAATGTAATTTTTACAATATTAAGGGTAAAAGGTGTATGGATGATCTGCCACAAGTTCTTAAAGAATATTAATCTATTTAAATAATATAATTTGCCAATGTGCCTTTCTGCTTCCAAACACTAGAAGCCAACCAAATGTTAAGTTCCTCGAAAGCAAGAATGTTTTTCATCTTTGTAAACCCAGTGTTTACCACAATGCTGATATTTGGTGGTGCTTAATAAGTACTATTACATTTGTTAAATGAATGAGTGATGAAGGAGGATTCTGTTGTCAGGATTATGTGCTTACACCATAAGGCCATCTGCTTTCATAATTCCAAAAAAAAAAAATCACACAACATTCATGGAAAACTTTTCTAAATGAAAACGTAAAGTTTCTGTTTTTTTGTTTTTTTTTTTTTAAATGGAATCTCACTCTATCCCCCAGGCTGAAGTGCAGTGGCACGATCTCAGCTCACTGTAATCTCTGCCTCCCAGGTTCAAGCGAGTCTCTTGCCTCAGCCTCCTGAGTAGCTGGGATTTTGGGTGCTCTCCACCATGCCCGGCTTATTTTTGTATTTTTAGTAGAGACAGAGTTTCACCATGTTGCCCAGGCTGGTCTTGAACTCCTGACCTCAAATGATCCACCTGCCTCGGCCTCCCAAAGTGGAAAACTTAAAGTTTTTAAAGACTCCCTTTTATCACTTCTCAGATGATCTTTACACACTGATAATGACTGGGAGAAAGACAATTTGGGTACCTGGTAACAATTATTTTGAGAGGTAAGGTGGTAGGCTAAACGTGGGAGACACAGTCAGTGTACCAAGAATAGTAAGAACACAACCCACTCAACAAATTCCAAAAATATGTATGTATTTTTTTAATCGGGTAGATAAATTCATCATTAAAGGAAAACTTTCTTCCCACAGTAAGCAGAAACCCCTTCAACATTCCCAAGAAAAGAATCCAGGCCTAGGGATGACATGCTCATCCAGGCCAATTCTAGACTCACTGCATGTCATGGTAGTAAATGCAGTACAAGCTCACATGTACAGGGAATACAAATATTTCATCAGTTTCTTTCTGTTGAATTAAAAATAATCTTAGCTCTTCAGAAATATGCATATTTATAACTTTGTTGAAAGTGTTAAGAACAGACTATTCTTTTCATCTATTTAAATCTGAGCCTCAACTTTCTTAAAAATTTGCAGCAATTATTTCTAGGAAATATATTCTTAAATAATAATAAATTAAAAATTATTTTTATAATTATTATTTCCTCTCCTGATACATTCATTCATTTTATTAAAAGGACGCAATCGTGAAAGAGGACAAAAAAGCCTAATCCCAAGATTTTCTGAGAGCAGGGAGCCTGATCTCTTTGAGATGAACGAGCTGTCCCTAAAATCAACATTGTAAATGATATCTTTCCTTTTCTTCCACTTTCTAGCAGAAGGATTCTAACTCTGAAATGCTAGGTTGTATCCTGGTGATTCTGTTGCTGGTGATTCTTGCAGATATCAAAAAGGGGCCCTACAGTCAGAGTTGAGCCTATTCAAAAACAATGCTTTGAATTTTTGGAAAATAGAAAGAGACTGCCTACCAAGACCCTATTATTTACATGATTAAAGGGAACATTTTTATAAATACTGATATGTATATTTGTGTGTGTGTATATATATATATGGCTTTATTATGATCTGTTTTCCTTTTTGCAGTGTTTGTCATCTTAATTATGAGTTAGATAAATAAAAAACAGTGATAATAAATACTAACATTTCTTAAGCACTTGCTGCCATACACTATTTTAAGTACACAACAGGTGATATTTAATTGTCACTACTACCATATACAATAGTTGCAATATTACCTCTATTTTACTGATGAGCAATCTGATTCATTAGCTTGGCCAAATTTCATTGGTCAGGAATGGCAGAACTGCAGTGGACATTCAAGCATGACAAACCCTGGAGTATCTCTTCAAAACTTTCTTTTCTCTTTTTTCTACTACCCTCATAGACCCACCATTATTCGTTCATTCATTTTTGTTTGTCATCGTTTTTTGGGATCTATTTTTCCCTACTGTTACTTAAGAGAACCTTGGGCACAGGAAGCCAAATAATACAGGATTTACAATACCAAAAGAGTTGCATTACATTTTACTTTTTGATAGTTAAAAGTTTTCAAGCTTTCTACTGGTGAATGCCATGGAGAAAGCATCTCTAAATCTCTTCTCCCGCTGCCATCATGTCTAAGTCAGAGTCTCCTAAAGAGCCTAAACAGCTGAGGAAACTCTTCATCTGTTTGAAGGTTGGGCTTTAAAACAACCAATGAGTCTGAGAAACCATTCTGAGCAATGGAGAATGCCTACTGGACTGTACAGCAATAAGTGATCCAAATGCTCGGGAAGCTTTGGGTTTGTCACATATGCCACTGTGGTGGAGGTGGGTGGAAGTGGATGCAGCTTGAATGCAAGGACACACAGGTGGATGAAAGAGTTGTAGAACCAAACAGGGTTGTCTCAAGAGAAGATTCTCAAACACCAGGGGCCTGCTTAACTGTAAAAAAAGATCTTTATTGGTGGCATTAAAGAAGACACTGAAAAATAATGCCTAAGTAATTATTTTGAACAGTATGTAAACATTAAAGTGATTGAAATCATAACTGTCTGAGGCAATGGCAAGAAGAGGGGCTCTGCTTCTGTAACCTTTGATGACCATGCCTACATGGATAAGACTGTCATTTGGAAATACTATCCTGTGAATGGCCACAACTGTGAAGTAAAAAAGTTCTGTCTGAACAAGAAATGGCTGGTGCTTTATCCAGCCAAAGAGGTTAAAGTAGTTCTGGAAGCTTTGGTTGAAGTTGTGGAGGTAATTTCGATGGGGATGACAACTTGAGTCATGGAGGAAACCACAGTGGTTGAGGAGGTTTTGGTAGCAATCATGGTGGTGGTGGATACAGTGACAGTGGGCATGGCTATAATGGAATTGATAATGATGGGAGCAGTTTGAGAGGTGGTTGAAACTACAAGGATTTTGGCAATTACAATAAGCAATCCTTAAATTTTAAAGCCACTAGGGGAGAAAACTTTGGAGGCAGAAGCTCTAGACCCTTTAATGGTGGAAGTCAACACTTTGCCCAACCACAAAACCATAGTGGCTACAATGATGGTTCCAATAGCAGCAGTAGTTATGACAGTGGCAGAAGGTTTTAATTTCTGCCAGGAAACAAAGTTTAGTGGAGAAAAGAGCCAGAGAAGTGACAGGAAAGTTACAGTTTACAACAGATTTGTGAATTCAGCCAAGCCCTGTGGTGGCAGGACATAGCTGCTACAAAGACATGCCTTAGACAATACTCATGTGTATGGGCAAAAGACTCAAGAACTAAATTTGTAACTAATTGCATAACAGGTTATTTTAGTTTCTGCTTTGTGGAAAACATAAGGCATTCCAACAAAATTTTTAATGTAGATTTTTTTTTGCACCCATGCTGCTGATTGCTAAACATAATAGGCTAATGGTGACACTGAAAAAATGTCTTTTTTAAAAAAAAAGCTTTCAAAAGCAAATTTTCCTTTAACGTACATACCACCTTAAAGGTTTGGCATCTACCTCCTAATTTTCCTCAGTGCCATTGTCTTAGTTTGTTTTACTATAAAGGAATACCTGAGGGTGGGTAGTCTATAAAAGAAAATAACGTATTTGGCTCATGATCCGGATGTCTGCAAAAGTTCAAGATTGGGCATCTGCACCTGGCAAGGGCCAAAGGCTGCTTCCACTCATGGCAGAAGGTGAAGGGGAGATGGCGTGTGCAGAGATCACATGGTGAGAGAGAAGCAAGGGCGAGAGGGAAGGTGCCTGACTCCTTTTATCAACCAGCTCTTCTGGAAACTAATAGAGTGAGAGTGAGATCTCACTCATGTGACCTCCCCCAGGAAGGGGATTAATCTATTCACGAGGGAGCTGCCTTCATGACCCAAATACCTCCCATTAGTCCCCATTTCTAACATTACAGATCAAATTTCGACATGAGGTTTCAGGGGACAAATATCCAAACTATAGGAGTCATAATTTGGAGAGACCCCCAAATAATGTAGATGACTCTTCTAAGACCTAATGGCTTTAGAGTTTGCTGATTGTCCCAACTGAAAAGGCTTGATTTTCACTTGACTTTTGCAACCGCTCCCATGGTCAGCCTGCAACTACTGTTTCACTGCAGCAAACAAAACCTCAATATCCTTTTATTTTCCAGAAAATGACAATTTTTTGTCATTAAAATTTTGCTATCTCTCTTTGCTTGCCAAATAATTCTGATACCACCCTCTTCCCCATTTTCAATGGTTCATAACCCTCCACAATTATACTTTTTTTTTTTTTTTGAGATGGAGTGTTGCTCTGTCACGCAGGCTGGAGTGCAGTGGGGCAATCTCAGCTCACTGCAAGCTCTGCCTCTCGGGTTCACGCCATTCCCTGGCCTCAGCCTCCCGAGTAGCAGCTGGGACTATAGGCGCCCATCATCACGCCCAGCTAATATATTTATTTTATTTTATTTTATTTTATTTTTCGTATTTTTAGTAGAGACGCGGTTTTACTGTGTTAGCCAGGAGGACGGTCCCCATCTCCTGACCTCGTGATCCGCCCGCCTCAGCCTCCCAAAGTGCTGGGATTACAGGAATGAGCCACTGCATCTGGCCTACTTTTGTTTTCTTTCAATGTATCCTGGCAAAATAACTGCTCTGGATGCCAAGCACATCTAAATATATATAAATATATATATATATATATATATATATATATGCACACACACACACATACATACATACATACACACACACACACACAACCATATAGATTAGATTATCCCAACAAAACTTCATATTATACGTTTTCATATGTTCTTTCAAAACGACTTAGTCATCCAATTACATATTCTGAATAAGCTCCCACTCCTAGTTCCTTGAATGGCCATTTCAAATTTTGTCTTTACCCTCATGTTCTCTGTCTCAACATGCTCTCACCTCACAGAAGATTATTTCTCTTCTGATACCACAGAAAAAGTATGAGTCCATTATGAACCCATTCCTGAACTCCTGCTTCCTCACCAATAGCTGCACCTATACATATCTTGTTTACCCTGGTGCAGAGGAAGCAGTAATCTGATTTTTCATGCCCTGCACCCTGAAATCTATCTTCTCCAGAATGGTGATCCACAGATGACCCCATCATTTCTGTGCATTATTCTCACTTTCTCATGGCCCTTCCACTTTAGGATGAACATAGTCTCTAGTCACTACCATTACATTCAAAATTCCTTCCATGGCTTTTCATGATTTTTTAGCCATTGCCTCATAGCAATTGCTCTCCTTCTATAACCAGGATCTAAAAAAGCAGCTTTCTCTCATTGTCTCTAAAATCCACTAAAATTCTGCAGCTGGCCCACTGCTTAACAACCTTCAAGTGAGTAAATCTGATGCCTCCTTCTCCTCGGCCATACCCAATGTCCTTGAAATAGATTAGATGCCTTACCCTGAACTTACATAATGTTCTGAGCTTATCTGTATCATGGCATTTGATATGTCTTATTATTATCTTTTTATTTATTTATCTCACTCACTTTACTCCTTGCACCCAAAACACCATCAATTTCTGCTGATATTTGCTTCTTAATATTACTGCTGTGCATTGTCTCATTTTCATCCTAGCCCAATTCAGGTCTTTGGAATTACTTGCAAAAGGTTAAGATAGTGCATCTACACCTGGCAAGGGCCACAGGCTGCTTCCACTCATGGCAGAAGGTGAGAATACTGTCCTCACTACCTGAGTGATAAAATCATTTGTACACCAAGCACACAATTTACCCATGTAACAAACCTGCACATGTTCCCCTGAACGTAAAATAAAAGTTGAAAGGGGGGGAAGAAAAACAGTAGAGACTAGAATAGTGATTATCAGGGGCACAGGTTGTAAGTGCGGGACTCAGAGGGTAGGTCAGGGAGATACTGGTCAAAGGACACAAAATTTTAGTGAGGAGGAATAAGAAATCTATTGTACAACATGACTATAGTCAATATGAATAAATTGTATTCTTGAAAATTGTTGAGAGTAGATTGTGTTCTCAGCACCATAAAAAGATAAATATATGAGGTAATGCATATGTTAATTAGCTCAATTTAGCCATTGCTCAATGTATATACATTTCAAAACATCATGTTGTACACCATAAATATATATAATTTTTGTCAATTAAAAATACAAATATAAAAGAAAAAAGACTAAGTTGCAACAATTCAGTTTACTTCATCAAACATATTTCATACTTATTTTTAATATGTTCTAGACACTATGCTAGATGAGATTATTATATAAATAACAAAATCCAGAAAAACTTCCACCATTCATTATTATATAGACAATTTATGAGTAATTGAAGGGATAAATTAAAGACCTCAAATGATTTGTTATGAGCAAATTATGAAAATAAAATTATATACTTTATTGACAAAATTCCTAAAAGTGGCAATTTAGAGAAATTTCATAGTTATACTTTACCTCAATTTTAGTATATCATTTTAATAAGTATCTTAATGATAGGCTCATGTAAAAGACAAAAACTTATGGCCTGGATGAAGTTCAGTTAGACAAATTCATAATCAGTTAAACAAATGAAAAAAAATGGATTAATGAAATTAGCTTCCTGAATAGAAATCTTGTGCTCTTTGCCTCACCTTTTTCTCTCATTCATTCATTCATCTAACAAATACACATGGAAAAACACTATAAGAAACATTTTGCATGTTTCTGAAAATACAGATATAAGAACAGACAAAACTAACATTAAGTTAGGGGTCAGAATGGAGCTAACCCACGATGTAAAAAATTATCTATTGACTGACAGAGCCTTCTCAAGGGCCAGAAATGTTTGGTATCTTGACTTATGTGCTGGTTAGAGGGGTAAAGATATATGCAAAAATTCATCCAGTTGTACGCTTAAGATTTTGCACTTAAATATAGGAATAATATACTAAACTTCAAACAATAGCACAAATAATGAGCCATTCTTGTTATTGCCTTCCGTAATAACCCTTCTGCCTATATAGTATAAATCCAAAATTTCTTTGCGTGGGCTCAAAATGATTCGTGATTTGTCCCCAGCTTACTTTTCCAGCCTCATTTCTTCCCAACTTGATTCTCACACTTTATATTCCTCCCACGGTAAACTTGTCACACACAGTTCCTTAGTGCATGAGTGAGAAGAGGCCTGTCTCTGGAATATTGGATTTAGTGTAGTGAGCCTTAAAGTGCTCACACTTGTAATCTCAGCACTTTGGGAGGCCAAGATAGGCAGATCAACTGAGGTCAGGAATTCAAGACCATCCTGGCCAACATGGTGAAACCCTGCTCTCCTAAAAATACGAAAATTAACTGGGTGTGGTGGCACATGCCTGTAGTCCCAGCTACTCAGGAGGCTGAGGCAGGAGAATCACTTGAACCCAGGAGGCGCAGGCTGCAGTGAGCCGAGATAGTGCCACCGCACTCCAGCCTGGGAAACAGAGCAAGACTCCATCTCAAAAAAAAAGTTTTATATGTGATAAAATGAAACACGTCTAGTGGAGAGTTGGTATGAAGACTCTTCAGAGGATGCTATGGAATCTAGAAACTACATCACATGAGCATTAAGATACGGAAGAAGGCTAATTCTGGAGGTAATAGAAATCAGTTAGGAATAAAAGGCAACTTTATTAAAATATA
The DNA here is from genome assembly GCF_028858775.2 of Pan troglodytes. NCBI lineage: Eukaryota > Metazoa > Chordata > Mammalia > Primates > Hominidae > Pan > Pan troglodytes. Next base: position 86,311,333 of record NC_072412.2, on the reverse strand, counting down.
ACTATAATTTTCAAAAGAGATGCATCCTTTGACGCTACAGAAGTAAAAAAAAAATAGGATTAAATTATGAACATGACTATTTTTAAGTATCCATAAATGACATATAATGAACTTTCTCAGAGCAGGACTAGACATCTGGCCAAACTAAACTGGTATAAAACCAGTATAGAATGGAGCATAAGCTTCTAGAATGCTAAACACCAATGTAAAAAGTAGTTGGGGTGAGGGTCTGGCTTTAGAGGGAAAATGAAATAAAAGCCAGTTATAGTAAAATGAGGTGAAGATCACTACCAAAATAAACTATGAGAACAAGGACTAATAATCAGAAATGGTCTGTGTGTGAGTCTATATACTTTACTATACTCCAAAGCTAAGAAGGCAATAAATGATGTACTCAAAAAGGGAAGGGTGGCGGGTGGACAAGGACACAGGATGTAGGCCCCAGAGCAAGGAGGATTGGAAAAGGGATAGGGAGACATCACAGGAAAGGCGATACAAAACTGGCTGTCCAGGCACCAGGGAGCAAATTGTCAGGCTCTCAGCCTCCTTTGATGAGCCAAGATAGTGTGACAGCACAAGACAGGGAATGCACCATCACCCAGAATTTTCAGACCTTTCAGAGCCTGAAGAGAATGATTCTCTTAAAAAAAAAAAAGATCCCTGAAATAAAAACAAGAATGCTCTGAAAAGGAGTATTAATGCTTTTTTTCCTTATTTGAAAATTTAAGAAAATCAACACCAGCATGGTGTTGCCTGAGCACCAGGGCACAGCAAGCACATGACAAAGGAATTAGTCTGTGGTAAATGGTATGACCATCTTCCCTCCAACAAAAGAACTAGATCAAGTTTTAAAGGCCAATTCCTTCAGATCTTCATTTTATTTGTACTCCAAATGAGGACATATATACAATGTTATAGCAGTTATAATATCCCTACATGATATATTATTTCTTAGATTTCTTTTTTATTTTTAATTTTTTGGATACATAATAAAAAATATGTACTCCATACATATTTATGGAGTACATGTGATATTGTGATACTGGCATACAATGTAGATTTGATTCCTTTTTAAATTCATAAGCTTAGATATAGAAGGGGTACCATAAGATTTCTCCTCAAATAAGATATTATTGTATAACAGACTTGATGTAATAAATACCCTGAATTGTAAAGAGCTATTATTATTCTGATGACTTCCATTCTAGATGCCACAAATTTGGGGTGAAAAAAAAAAGGTTCTGTATTTTGGGCTGAGAACCTGAGATTATTTAAAAATGATTTCTACATGGTATGGTAGGAATTTTTTTTAAAGGATGAAAAACTGTGGCAAGGGAAATTTTGTCACTGTTAGAACAACCATTTAAATATAAGGAAACTCCCAATTTTGCAAACTCCAATTTTCAACTGCATGTGCAGGGAATAGGGAGTTGTTCTGCACAAACAGAATTTTGACAGGACAGAACCGATAGAAGAATAAAATCATCGTTGGCACTAGTGCTGACTGCTGAAATGACTAAAATGAGGCTCCACAACTGCAGGGACCACCTTCAATGCGTGACATTTTAATGAAAGAATCACAGCTGGATGGGACCCAAGGTCATTGAGGCCAGGCCTCGACCCAGTTTAAGAATGTCTTACCCTGCATCCCTGACAGATGGCCCGACCAGCTCCAGCCAGAGTTCGGCACCTTAGAAAATAGACCTGTTCCCTCTTATACTTTTCTAGAAGTTACAAGGTTTCACTTAACATTGTATCAAAATTGCTATCATTGAATCTTTATCTGTTGGTCCTAATTTTGTCATATAACAGACCTCTAAAGAATCTACTCGTTCAGCAGGACAACTCTTAACATATTTTGTAACATCTAATATGTTAAACCTTCCCTTCTTTGAGCTAAACAGTCTGAACTTTTAAAATTATTTCATGTTTGGAATATTTCCCAGAATCTTCACAATCTTTATCTTCCTTTGCTAGACAATTTTACCTTATAAACCTGTCTTATTGTGCAGCATCCATAGCTAGATACAGTAGTCAAAAGTAGTTGGACCAGTAAAACATGTAATGAAATCATTAATTTCTGTATTTCAAAGTATATAGCAATATTAACCAGACTAAACACCAAATGGATGGGAGTATTATGTTTTTAGTTTCATATTAACTTATGAAAAAATAAGAAAGAAAAATCTTTCGCACAGAAAATGCTACAAGTACAATTGATTTTTAAAACATGTTAACTGTGTGAGTTTAAATCTCATGCCTGCCAGTCATACTTACAATAAAGTTATAAAATACTTTTACTTAAATTTGAATAACAAATGCACAAAAGCATACAAAGAAAAGTATACAAATTTACTGTAGATTAACAAAACAAATGTGAAAATATCCTAGCTTGGAAATGCTAAATATTTAAAATATACTCAATTTCTTAGAACTATTTATTAAATAAATGCATCTATATGATATTCCCTATGGAACTTTTAAGGGAACATAACAAATTGTTTCTAAAGGTCATAGAAAGAACTTGTGGCTAGAAATAAGCTAGGCATTTTAGAAAAAGAAATGAGTGAGATACCATACCACAAAATATTAAGACATTTGATCAAACTACAATAATTTGAAGAGGGGGATCTGTGTCTGGACAACACAGAAATCAGAATCCATAGCCCTGAAGCCGATAATATATTTAAACAAAAAAAATTAAAAGTTTTTCACAACAGGGCCATAGAAAGAGAGAATATTTGTCTAAAAAATTATTTCCCCTTATTCATTTCTCTTGAGATTATAAAATTGGCACAATCTTTCTAGAGAGAATTTTGGTGCTGTTTATTAAATCTTTAAAAATATTCTATGTTTTCACACAGCCAATTCTTATGTAGAAACTCGAAGGAAATAGTAAGTTATTTGGACCAAGAACAGCACAGAATAGGTTCTTTATATGTGATATAAAGAAAAATATTAATTCTAATAATAGTAGAATAAATTAAAAGTTATGTACCATATATTGATAAATGAGCAATAGTTTCTATAAGAAGCAAACTCTCCAGATCAAATGCTCCAAATATAAAATAACTTATTTTGCATATACAGCATAAAACAGGTGTTTCTGAATAGTGATCGCTCACCACTAATTTGTGATTCAAGGACCATGCTTCTTCTAACTGTGGATCTGCCATTCCCAATCTATGGCTTCCAATGAAGACAGTCTTATTTGGCAAAAGGCAAAAGCCCTTGAAGTAGCATATGTATGAAGTGTTATGTGTCAAGCCTTCTGTTCACATTGCATTTGTAGGAACTCATTCGCATTGCCACAGTTTGTTCCTGGGGACACTGAGAATGATGGCTGAGCTCAATGCACTGGATGAAAGAAAACTATGTTTGGTGAACGACTAAGCTATAGCTGCCAAAGTCTCTTCTTGAATCTCCAAATTGTACCTATCTTTCCAAACAGAGAATACATCCACCCACTCCTCCAGGAAAACAACCAGAATGCTCATCTCAAAATTCAGGATCTCTAAGTAAAGGACAGTTCCCTCCATCAGATCTGGAATGAGGTTTCTGTGGGTTCAGTGATCTATGAACTAAAAAAGCCAATTATTTCTTGCTCCACAGACAAGACAACAGCATGGGGGGGAAAAACACTATTTGCAAAAATTAAGAAGAAAAAAAGAACAGTTACTAATTCACAGCAATTATTAAATATTCCTGAGAAGACATTAGGGGGGCACTCAAGATTATTTTAACTAAAGATTATTTCACTTCACTTATGCAGTGAAAGGTTCTTTTTGGTTTTGTCCCTGTTCATGTTCTTCCATCAAGTGTGTATTAGGTTTCTATTCTTTTGCTTTCTGTTCAGTTCTGTATAATAATTGCCATATCCAAAGTTCTTTTCTAAATGTCTCACTTCTATCTCAATTGTGGCTCCCTTGAGACCATCTGAAAAACATGGCCCAGAAGATCCTATCCTCAAACTTCTCTTTGCTATAGGACTGATTAATTTCTTCAAGTGAGAAACTACTGGGCCTGTTGTTCAATGATTTTCTCAGTCTTTCTTTACTATTTGGGATGCAGAAGCAATAACTTTCCATCCTGTAAATCTTTTCTATCTAGACTCTCTCTTCTACTGAGCTCTCTCCTTGTACACCAGCCAAAACTCATTTCAATCACAGTATCTTTTAGCCTTCCTTAACTTTGCTTTTCTTGCTCTTAATAAAAAGTCTTAGGTTCATTGTTTAATTAATTTAATTCCATTCTTTGCAATTAACTTAATTCCAATTTCATGATTGCTTACTGCCATGAATTTTCTCCCTGTAGAACTGAATCTTTGTCACATATTTTTGATATGTTGTTTTGAAATTTGCTTCGGCTTTTTGTGTTGAGCCATGGGGAAATCAAAGAGAGAAAATATTTTTTAAATGTTCAAATGGTTGGATACTTTTGTTTCTAATTTTGCTTTGTTTTCTAGTTTTATTATAGTTTAGCCATCTTATTTAATTTTTATTATCTCAATTTTTAAATACATTTATGCTTTTATTTTTGGCCCATTACTAGTTCATGATTTTCGGAAATGTTACAAGAGAACTTGCAAAAAGATGCACTATCTGTTGGATACAAGGCTTAACACCAGTCTTTACATAAAGATGTTTCATTCACAAGGTTTTTTGGGATTAATATTGTAGTTGACATGACTCTGTCTTCAATAATTTTTTCAGGGAGATGCATGGATACTATAATTATAAGTACATTTCAATTTTCTTTACATGTGTGATTTGTGCCTCATTAAAAATTTTGTGGTCAAACCCTTTGCCCTCAATACTCTATAGACACTGCTTTATTTAATTCTGCAATCATTACCAAGAAGTCATCTGACACTGGCATAGAGCACTTGAACTTATTCCTCCTCTCTAGCTGTAATTTAGTATCAACAAATCTCTAGATCTTGGCCATTTTTCCTAGCTCAAAGCAAGTAAAAGTGGCACTTCCCTTCTAAAGCCATCTTTGTCCTGTTGCCCTGTAAGGGGCTGGATATTATATCCAACTTGTTCCCCAATTGTCATCTTTCCAAATAAAGAATAATTGACTAGAGGTCTTCAGGATCTTCTTATTTGGTCTAATGAAATTTGTCATATGCATTGTTTCTGGAGAGACATGCATTAGTTTTCCATATCCTCTTTCACTTAGGTCCAGGTTTTCACTATTTCTAAGACATTATGCAGTATAATAATGTAGTTATTACATAGTTTATTATAGTTTAGTTTTAATTGTTTCTGATCATTTCAGTAACTTCATGCTGAAATTTATATTAAAAGAACTTCTTTCTCTCAGAAGTACATGGTGTACTTTCTGAGACTTTGCCGATGTACAAACATTTTTTGTTGCTTTCAAGCATGAAGGATTACTTAGATGAATACAGTATTTGTTTGTTTGTTTGTTTTTGAGATGGAGTCTCACTCTGTTGCAGAGGCTGGAGTGCAGTGGCGCGATCTCAGCTCACTGCAACCTCCACCTCCTGGGTTCAAGCAATTTGCTGCCTCAGCCTCCTGAGTAGCTGGGATTACAGGCACCCACCACCATGCTTGGCTAATTTTTATATTTTTAGTAGAGATGGGGTTTCACCATCTTGGCCAGGCTTGTCTTGAACTCCTGACCTCAGGTGATCTACCCACCTTGGCCTCCCAAAGTGCCAGGATTACAGGTGTGAGCCACCGCACCCGGCCCAAATATTCTTGAATCTTTTGTACTTTGTATTGCTCATTGCTCTTTTATATCTAATTCTGCAGAATCTGAAGTCTGCCTTATTTTTGCATTCTTTGTATGTTACCTGCTTTTTTGTGTATACTTGGGTATTTGAAGTTCAAGACTTTCTCCAGGATAATAGAAGGAAATATATCTACTCCAGTCACCGTATTTCTTCATGGTTCCATAAAATAGAAGCACTGACCAGCTCTGCTGCCATCTCAGTGAAGCACTTTGGAAAATAATTTCTGCCATTCTCTGCCCCTTCTCTCTCTGCCTCATTGAAAAGGAAGCTACAAAGACTAATGAGAGCCTGGCATCCTTTGTTGTTGTTTTTTTTCCACTAGATAGAAATAATATATGAAAGGTCATTGCCTACTTGTTGTTAGGTCTCTGTTTTAACTCTCTTGAAGGTACTTGCTCTGAAAAATGAAATTTGTTCTATTTCTATTTTGCCCAGTAACCAACACCAGGGCATATCCTGCCCTTTTAAGGGAAAGTCTGCTATCTCCATCTGTCCATCTATAACTGTTTGCTTGAATTCATTTTGAGAAGTTGTAAAACACTCAATGTGAGTCTAAGCTGCTTCCTTCAATCAAAAAATAACCTCATGCTATATTTCAATGCCCAGTTGGCTCTTGCATCTATTTCAATTAGTTAAGAAATTAAGACACTTTGGGAGGCCAAGGCGGGCGGATCACGAGATCAGGAGATCGAGACCACAGTGAAACCCTGTCTCTACTAAAAATACAAAAAATTAGATGGGCGTGGTGGCGGGCACCTGTAGTCCCAGCTACTCAGGAGGTTGAGGCAGGAGAATGGCATGAACCCGGAAGGCAGAGCTTGCAGTGAGCCAAGATCGCACCACTGCACTCCAGCCTGGGCAACAGAGCGAGACTCCATCTCAAAAAAAAAAAATAATAAGAAATTAAGAATAGGTGGAGATATGACTAATAGGCTCCTATGAACCCCATACAAAGATAAATACACATTTTTATCTATTTGTATTAGTTTTGTTTTTCTAGTTCCTGATGAACTCTCTTTTGCTCTGAGAGAGAGAGAGAAAGAGACAGGGAGAGAGAGAAGAGAGTATTGGAAAGATGAGTAATTCAAGATGGAAAAATTGCATGTCTTCATCCACTCATTTCTCTTTAGTTTTATTATATGCATTTGTTGTTCAGTTTTGTGAAGTACAATGTCAGATTCCAGACCCAACATCAGCAGCTGTCTTTCTTGATGTAGGAATAGCCTTGTCAACTCTCAGACCGAACTTACGTTGTGAGGGGAGTTCACTGCAGCCAGTCTCTTGACTGTTGCTCTGTAATACGTCTGCCATCTCTTGCAATAGTTCCTGTCACCAAGATGCATGAGGGTACCACTTGCCAACTTGAAAAAACATCCGTCCTGATTTCTGAATACTACTGCTTAGGTGGCTTTGTTCATTACTGTCATCTGTGATATAGCATCAAATTTGTTTTGTTACTGTCACCTGTGATACAGCATCAAACCAGCTGTATGTTGCCTTCAAGTGCTTCTCCTTAACCTGGTCTTACACACACTCCTTCTGGCCAAAACTCCTCAAGTTGCTGACAATTTGATGACTTACATGGTTTCAATCATAAATGGAAATTATCTCTTGGTTTATAGTTTAGAGAAGAGAAAGTGGTGATAAATCATACACGTGTCCTCATGGTTTCATCATTCTTCACAGTGCTTTTGAAAGTAGTAGTTACTACTTTCTAGTTACTATCTAGATCTTTGAAACTTTAGAAAGAGAAAACATTAAATAGAAGAAAAGCAAGGTCTTTCATATAGCAAACACTCTTGGTTTTCTCTGCCCATACTCAAATTTGGAGGTGTGATTATAAAGCTACAGGAAGCTAAAATGTGTTTTCCCACCCAACACATAACTGACTCTCTTTGCGTTTCTATGATACATATCTCAGTGGACTAAATCAATCTATATTTCAAATTCTTGGGAAGGAAGGAAGAGCAAATAGATTGTTTGATTATAAGTGAGTATTATATTTGTCCTATTTCCATTTATTAAGAGAACAGAGGTAAGATTACTTACAGGCGTGGTGGCAGGCGCCTGTAATCCCAACTACTCGGGAGGCTGACGCAGGAGAATTGCTTGAACCCGGGAGGCAGAGGTTGCAGTGAGCTGAGATGATGCCACTCCAGCCTGGGGGACAAGAGCGAGACTTCATCTTAAAAAAAAAAAAGATTACTTAGGTCTGGATGATATTCTGACATTTAGAAAGATATTGTAAACATCTATGAGTTTCACTATCTTAAGTTTCACTTATTTTTCATCAAGTTAAGTGTAAGTCAATATTTTACTAATTTAACTAATAATGATCTGCAATAGAACAAAATCTATGTTGCCAGTCACTAATGGTGATTACATAGATTCATTCCAAGAGAGCTCATTGGTTCTCAGAACCAGAGACATGAAAAAAATCACTTAATTCAAGATATTATATAAAAAGAATAGGCATTCTATAAATGTTTTGGCATCTATAAAATGAACAGATGCCAAAACATCTACAGTATCTAAAACAGGCTTTGGTTAATGGTTTGTGTTAATCAGACCTGGATATACATAAAGGGAATGTGAAAGCACAGCAAAATAGGAACAAAAGCTAAACAAATGTCATTCTTTTCAACAACTTACTAATACATGGCTAAGAATGTATTTTCTGTATTTTCAGAATAAAATAAATTAGCTATAATAAGCTGCAATTCTGCTAAGGGTTGGAAGTGGTGCTACCATTTGGAAATGCCAAGGTATTTAAATGAATACTACTAAATCTATTACAGCAAATCTCAACCCAAAAGCAATTTGTATTTTGTTGTTGTGCATGTTGATATAAAAGAAAAGAACATAATGAACTGAAGTTTCCCCCCCAAAGGAACCTGACCTCCTTAATGGGGGAAAAAAGAAAAGAAAACTAAAATTAAAAACAGCTGTTTGGCCTAAAAAGAGAAAAAGATTCCCCAGTGACAAATTTACAATCAAGAGGAAATCAGTTCCAAAAAATAAAATGAAGGCAACCAATCTGATTGTTTCTGAATTTATATAAAATAATTTGAGCATCAAAGGACAGGAAAGAGAAATGTCTGCAAAGGACCCCTCTTAGTAACTCTCCAAAACTAATACGGAAAAAAGAAGAAACAAAATGTAGTACTTGAATATATTATCCATTTATGATTTTTTAAACTGCCACAAAAATTTCAATATGCCTAACAAAGCTATATCAGAGATCACTGATGCTAAACTCTAAATCTAACCACACTACAACCTGTACCTTGAATACAGAGACATCAAGAGTGTCCTATGATAGGAAATAAACAACATTTCTAGGACAATAGGTAAATAGCATACATAAAATAAATTTAAAATATAAATCCCATTTCTTTAGCAATTAAATTGAAATAAAAGCATGCAGAAAAATTAGAATCAGAAGTGGTAGTAAAATCTGGATCTGCTTTAATCAAGTCAATCCATCCTAAACCTACAAACTGACTTTCTTTCTTGATTGAAAAAATTCACTATCGTAAGTGAAAGGCACAGCTAGTTTCAATTTGCAACTCTTTGCTCTCGCAAAGAACAGCCTAAAATTCTTAACACGTGCCTAGTGCCTGCACCCTGCTTGCAATCTAGATTATTACATAGTTAGGAGTGAATACCAAATGCCTCACAAACTGGAAAAGATTTAAGATAGAATTCAAGATATGAAGATGACTTACAAGTTGCAATCTAATCCCAAGACTTTTGTTTAACGAATTTATTTTATTTTATTCTGCATTAGTATAACATCTCAAAAGATCAGGTTTATGTGTAAATAAATGAGCTCAGTTCAATTTTTTACAATTGGGAAAAGAGGAGAAATAAGTACTAATTATATTGATTAAAATACTGTGGTATCCTGTGAACTCCATTTGCAGTTATCTTTTTGTTTACCCTCAGCCTCACTTCATGTCATTAGGTTTTCCCTTCACCTGCCACAATTTGAAATGGTTATGAATATCGTGCCCCCTTCTTAACCGAAGGGAAGTTTTGCCAAACGATGCTGTCAGAGGAGTTGCTTGAAGGCATATGTAATTCATAGAATGAAATTTATGTTCTCTAGCAAAACATATTCAGAAAATTATTTTACTTAAAAAAGAACTCCAATTTGTTAAGATACAATTTCTTTTAGTTACCCCTTAATGTTGTTAACATTATATCCATTGTTTGGTGCTCCATAAAGATACTCAGAAAAACATACTAAGAAACCCATATATAAAACCTTTTGTATTGCCACAATAAAAATTGGGATGCAGGTAATTAGTGATAAAATAGTGGAAAAAATTCAAAATGCCCATGCTATTCCCAACGGCAATGAATGGTTTCTGTATGAATAATGACATGTACACAAAATGAAAAATAACTTAGTCATTTTTAAGAAAAAGAATGATGATAACTGCATCCCAGTATGATGATAAAACATAATTTCAGATGTTGTGGCTTTCGACCAGAGGAGGCAGGATCCTGAGCAAGGGAACTCTCTGGTGGCCAGAACTGCTGAGCACACATTCTGAAACCAAGACACTAAAGCTCGATGAGTACTCTGAAACACCAGGAAAGGCTAAACAAGTTTCCAAATTGAAAACTCAGAATTTTCTCTATTTGCTTTACCTGAAATTTAAATTATGTATGACAGGATTTTTTTAGTCTTACCAACTAAATTGGGGAGAAGTAGCAAATAAATTTTTGAGACAAATGAAAGTTGCTTTTCTTTCATAACATTGACCATAATGTTTGTTCATGAATGTCTAAAAAAGCGGAAAAGAGGGCTTCCAAGGGGCTGTTACAGGAGGCATATGCAGAAGGGGCTTTGTCTGTATGAGGGTCTCAAGGACAAACTTGACCACAGTCATAAAGAGACAGCCACAAAAGCCGTAAGTTGTATGGATGGTTCTTTCAGCCCATATTCTGTCAGCCACAGTGGATGAGGAATGCCCTTTGAAATTTAACAACCAGCACAGTAAATTCCAACCAGGTGCTTTATTAAATCTTCTTAAAACTTATTCATATTTTTAGATTATTTACCTTTTGAAGATACCAATTCTAGAATGTTTCCACTGGAATTTTTACAGCTGGTATGTTGCATTTATTTAAAGATAATTCACTTATTTTTCCCATGTTTATTAAACAAATATATGATATATACATACATATACACATGTGACCACAGAACAACAAAATGCGCAACAAAATGAGCAACAACCACAGAACAACCACAGAACAACACACAGAACAGCCACAGAACAACAAAATGAGCAACATTATTACAACACTGAGTTGATATGATTCCAACTGAAAGGAAAAACACTCAACATTTTAGTTTCTTCCACCCTTATTATCAATAAACACTAAACGTTCCTTATGTATTTTTTAATCCTGAAAATAGCTTGTGAGTCTATCCTTTCCCTTGATTGTTTCCTTGTACATCATCTCAAATTCTGGGTATGCATATTTGGATATAATTATAATACATATTTACAACAGATTCAAAAGGATTTCTTTACCTTTTAAACTAAACTGATTTTATGAGGAATCCAATGTATTGCTCATCCCTGAGGTAAGATAAGTCGATTTTGTTAAGACTTAGGTATTTGTTTTAACTGAGTCAAATAGTTGTTTCTGACAAATTTAAAGCAACCTTGGGCTTAACAGTCAAATATGACATTTGAAACAAGGAAGTTGTAAATCCCTCTCTACTCCACTCAGATCACTGCTGAGCACTGTGCTTTTAGAGAGACATCGATGAATTTGAGGTTTTTGAGAAAAAGGAGGTATAGTTGATAAAAGGATTCAAAATTATGCTCAAGGAGAACTTTGTATGAGTTATGGCAAAGAAGCTGATAGGGCCAACTATTCCATGTTTCTATGAACAAATAATATGCTTATATAATGTATATAAAGAAGTTCCATGATTTCTCAAATTTATAATTCAAAATACCATAAATCAAATTAGAATTCAGAATCTAGCTATATTGCACAAATAAAATGTAAATGATAGCTTCACTCATTTTGGGTAGGAATTATTATTTTTTTCATCCCTCTATATAAAATGGAATTTTGATACTCTTATAGAAAATTGAACGTTTTACAGGGTCTCAGATTTTATATAACCTGTGGGTGCCTAGATTTTGCAAAGCAAAATCTATTATTCTGTAAAAATCTCTAGAATATAAGGATAAGAAAAGAGTTTGATGACATTTGGCATGTCTTATATAGTCATGTTCTTTTTTTAAGTTGACACTTTTCAAACTATGCTTTTCAGAACTAAAGTTTCAAAGGAAGTCCTTAAGGGAATCTTTGGATGGGTAAGTGAAAATGAAGGGAATACCCCATCCCTACAGTAAGATTTGATTTAGAAAAATGCATTTTGCCGCATTATACTTATGTGTTTATATACACACGGTGAAAATGCAGTGCATTTTTTAATAATCATTTTTATAAAATATCTCCTTATAATCAATATACATTGTTAGTATGATTTTTACCAAATTTATCTTAGGTCTTTCAGGATACTCACGAGAGGCTATATAGTATGTAAAAAATGACTACATTTTCATTCCATGTTTTGTGTACCACTTGGCATCACTCAGGGAAGAGAGAGGTAACATTTCTCTTGTACTCGCTCTTGGGCAAGAGCAGTTCCAAGAAAATGTGATTAGCTGTAATCTAGCCTCTTTCATTGCACTTGCACTTTTGAGTATCCTCTTGATTGCAAAAGCATAGGAATTGTACTACAAACACTATGATCTTTGCTTATCGAGATATAAAAGTATTTTACAGTAGCACTATTGAAACTTCCATTTTTAAAAATATTAGTTTTCCATGTAGTGTTATTGCATAATTTCATTCATTGTATACACAGATTACCAGGGTCTACCTTATTTGGTAGGTGTAAGAATTTAATACCTAAAGGACATAGACCTTGCTATGAAAATATTAAAAATAAAATAAGGGAAGTAAAAAAAATCAACAGAAAATTGTAATGCGCTATGATAAGTACCATAATGAAAGGATATGGAAGAGACCTCTAATTCAGATTAAAGGGACAAAAAAAGCTTCACAAAAAGAGGGACATAATTTAATTAATAGTAAAATATACCCCAGGAAGTAGAAGAGCATTCCAGGCAGAAGGAGAATGTGGTAGAAAAAACACATGTGGATTTGTATGGTTATAAGAAAGAATAGTACAAGTTAGAGGGAGATGAGAAATAAGACTAATAAGAGATAAAAGATCATGAACTTTACATCAAGCCAGAAGTTTGAATTTCATCATATAGGATAAAATATTTAAATATTTCAAGCAATGAGTATGACCGTGGAGTTGGAATCATGAAAGTTTGAGGAATCTTATACAGAAAAAAAAATGAACAGGGCTTGGATATATATGTATAGTGTGACAGAGAGATGTTAATAAAGACACCTCTTCCTTAATGTTTTTAAACTAAGGTGAATGAGTAGATGCTCTCGGAATTATAACATTCCACTAGAACCACTTAATATGTGCCATTAAAAATATCTTCTTGCCAGGTATGGTGTCTCATACCTGTTATCCTAGACCTTTGGGAGGCCAAGGCAAAAGGATCACTTAAGTTTAGGAGTTTGAGGCCAGCCTGGACAACATATTTAGAACCCATCTCTATGAAAAAAATAAAAATAATAAGCTGGGTGTGGTGGCGCATACCTGTAGTCCTGGCTACTTGGGAAAATGAGGTGGGAGGAGGATTGCTTGAGCTCGGGATGCCGAGGCTGCAGTGAGCTTCGATCATGCTATCGCTCTCCAGCTCAGGCAACAGAGCAACACCCTGTCTCAAAAAAATACAAAAATCCCCTAAAATTTTCCAGGGAGGACTTGTCACTCCAGTAAAATATTTTGTTTCCTTTATGCCACTTAAACAACAGGTACCATGCCTTTTCTTAACCAGACTATCTACATCCTTTTCTCAAAAACGCACCCTTCCTCCCTAGCTGGAGCTCATCTCCGTGAAAACACACCTAGCCATCTAAGAAAAGCACATACTGTCATGATGTTAACCAACCTTCAATTTCTAACACAGACCCACCGCTTTCTCCTCATGTTTGTTACCTTTGCTTTGGCTTCAAAAGTCTTCATCAATTTGCCCTTTTCTTAACCACATTGTTCCATTATAACTCTCAATTATTTCTTCAGTTCACTAGTTACCTGAACACTAGATACTTTTCTCACACATGTGGCTGAAATAAGTATAAAACTACTTCTGGCACACCCATTTGATTGGATAATTTTTCATGCTTTCACTTTATTTTTCTGCGAAAGCTTTTATCACCACAACTAATAAAAACAGTGAATACTGCTCAGGGAAATGTTCTAATACCTGCAAAAAAAAAATTCTGTAGTCTATGAAGAAATATCTTCTCTTGAGTTTCCACCTAAAATATTCACATACCTGTGCAAATATAAAATCAGCTGTGGGTAACTTTCCGTATTCATTCAATTCCTTACAGTTTGTTTAGTTTCTTCTGTAATGCTTAAATTTATTCCACAGCAAATCCAAACAAAAACAAATATTTCAAAGCAACTTAATAAAACATATGCCAAAACAAAACAAAAAACCCAAAAATATTTCTTTATAAATAAAAAAGAACCGAATGAATTGAGGAAATGTGTATAGATCTGAATTCATTTCTAAGAAGTTTCTCTCACTTATTCCTGAATGCTCACTTGGATTAATAAGATATTTTCCATTTTGCTTTCAATTCATTGGAATCTCTGAGGTGGGAGTTTGGGAGTTACCAGTTGTCCAGGGACAATCTGACTGAGAAGCTAGCATGAGTAGGATTTTGGAGGGGGCCTAGCAAAGGTCAAGGACCCCTGCTGAGTCATAGGCCAGAGAATGACACATCAAGTGACTTGTCCAAGGCAATTTTTGTTGTCTCTAAGCCCTGAAAGAAGACACAATATCATTTCCCATTATACCCACTACCCATTTACCATTGCCCTGACAGGTTTTTCTTTTCATGTCCCAGAACTGACAAAAAGTTTCTCTTTTCTTCTAAAAGAAGAATAGAAAAAGAGGAAGGGACTACTCCATTTAGAGATAAGAAATGTTACATTACAAAAACAAAAAGAACAAAAAGATTACAAAAGGGGATAATAATGGAAGCTTCCAAAGGATCTTCACTTCAATATAGGCCAAGCTGTTCACTGTCTTCCTCTAGCTTGATTGGCAGGGTAAATCTTCCCTGTTGATAAAACGAATTCCCTCAGAACTGACTATCTAAAGTGTGAGTGTAGCAGAAATCTTTCTCTGGTAACATTTGGTAATGTCTATAGAGGAGCTATTTCTATCGTAACTTCTTAAAAGCGAAATATATAAGTTACACTCTAACTGAATGCATTCACTGGGCCAGGCAGTTCTTCATGATCATTTGTATGACATATGCTCTGTTGTCCTTGCAAACATTAATTTATTAAGTGTTTATAGATCTATTTCCTGAAAATAAAAGGCCTTGAGGCTTCTCAAAAACCACAGGGCACTTGATACGTTTTCTATAAACTGGTGAGCTATTGCAGGAGCTTGACTGTTGCAGAATTGGAGACAGGCTGTTTTAGAAGTGAAGGACAATGCAGCTGTTTGGAAATATTTGTAGTGGTGTTAGCTCAAATCATATAATATGCAAAATTTGTCTTTAAAATAGAAATGAATGAATGAATGGATGCATGAATGAATGGATGAATGAATGAATGAATGAACACCTTAAGAAATTTTACAGATGACTTATTAGACTACTTTTATGGATGATTAGGGAACAATTAGCAGTTCCAAAACATTTTTAGTGTATGTCTAGCAGAGGTATAGAATTAATTGCTCCTTCATGCTTATACCACTATTTTGATGGGATAGGACTCTCAATTTGAACAGAGACCTCATTAGAAAGTCTCCCAAACCATTACATTGTTATGTGTATAATCCAGGTCTCTATCCTTTAACTTCCTTCTCTGTATTATGTTAATTTTTCTTCCAAATAATTTCAAGCATTGTGTGTTTTCCACCTTTTGTGACTCTTCCTATTACCCATATGGGAGAGGAGTATGATAAAAGAGGAAGATGAGTCACTAAGAAAGGAATTGATGTCCCTGACCTAAACTTTCCCTTCTTCTCATTGCGTATAGTCTGCCCTTCAGACTATCTCAACACTCGCATGGCTCTGATAACCATGTACACTCTGAAAACGCAGAAATCTACATTTACGACTCTACTTTTTCTCCTGAGCTTCAGATTACTACATTAAACTGCATACAACTCATCTATGCCACAGGCATCTAAAAATAAACTGGTTTAAATATCCATTATGTTCTTTCATTAGTCTATTGTCCTGCTCTAATCCCTAAGCCAGGAAGTAGGGCCAGATTCTACTCCCAACTGTTGCCCTGTGTACATTATTAACCATGACCACCCCTCTGCCCTCCGTGAAACACACATATCCACTTACCTTCACCTCTGCTATCACTTCCCTAATCCAGACTACCATCATCTTTCACTTAAGCCCAAGTTTTCGCCCAGTTTCCTAGTTATGTACCCTGTTTTCTTCCAATCTATTTGCTACATTGCAACACAACCTTTCTATAACTATGCTTTTCATGGTTTACAGTTCTTCAATAGCATCTCCCTAGCCTTTGAGAAATTTCAAACTCTTTGACCTGGTTTAGCAATGTGTTTACAATCAGAGAGCCCAGCTTGCCTCTTTCATCTGATCCCTAACTTCTTCCCTAAATTCAACCCCAACAACATAGACCTTTCTCCAGTTCTTTAGAATTACCACACATTCTCTAAGTCTATACTTTCATATTATCCTTGGATGAAACATTCCCCTACTGTTCATGTGACTAATTCCAACTCATACTTCGGATTTCAATTTTGAAGGTTTTCCTGACACAAATCTCATCTGAGCTCCTAACCTAGACTTTCTTATCATCATACAAATAATGCTGTATTAGAGTTGGTTTTACTTATCCAAATCTGGCCTGTAAGTTCCAGAAGGATAAGAAATGTGTCTGTCTTTTCAGCACCTAGCAGCTAGAATTCTTATCACTTAGTAGTTACTCAATATATTTGGGTCAAAGAGATGAAATTTTCAGGGCACACAAAGTCCAGACTATAATTTTAGTCCTATTATAATTTTAGGTTAGTTAATTAGGTCAAAGGTAAAATAAGGCAAGTAACAAAATCTATTTTTAAAGATGTAGGGAAACAGATTTTCAAAATGGGTTCATATGACTTTCAGTTGTCCTCTCTGAGTAACTCAGAAAGGCCAGATACCAATTGGTAGAAGGTTCTTCCACATCGGAATTTAGTAAAACCCAACCTATCTATAAAAAGTGACTTTTATCTTTTTATTTGTCGTCATTCCCCATTTTAGTAGGAATATTAAATTAAAATTAAATTTTAAAATCCTTCCTAAAATTTCTTTCTGTTGGTACTGTTATTCTTGCTCAGACTTTTTAACCTAATAAAGATTGATTGACTGAGCCTTCCGCCTCTGAAGATCTGGAATCTGTTTACTGGCAGTTTACTGGAACAGAGCCTGAGTTTTCCTTACCCACTTGACATAAGTAGCCGTAGCTGTGTGATTTCAAATTGCACTACTGCTGATTTACTAATGGAATTGGATGGGTGGATTAAACTTTATCAAGAAACTATTGGGTCTGATCTAAGAGCTAAGCACTCTATAATCTTATATCTCATCAAATCCTACCTTTCACTAGCATTAAAATTTGGATAAATGCTGTTCAAAGCAACATATGACAGTGAATGACTGAAGTGCTGGTTCTATCATGACAGAGAACTTTTATTGTATTTTCCTATCTGATTATATCATATTCATTTACACAATATTATTGATAACAAGCTGATTTGCATTTCTTATCTCTTCTCAAATATGGATATATAGATACTGATACAGATACATGGATATGGATACAGATATAGACATAGATACAGATAAAATGGTGGTTTACTTTCAATTCATCAATTTCCCTAAACTATTAATAGTTTACTGGTATGCTTTATTTATATTTACTGGTATACTAAAAGTGTTTATTTAAAGTTATCAATATTTAAAAAACATTTCTCCTTTGAGAATTCATATTTTTAAATTCATCATATTCATAAAATATAAGTAAATGCATTAGAAAATATTGCAAAACCTCATGTGCAATTCTTGCTTTTGGGGTAACAGTTTCTAAAACTAAAAATGCCTTTTCTTCTTTTAAATGTGGCCTAGGCCTTAAATTTGTAGTAGCAAGGTTGTTTTTTTTTTTTTAAGAAATTGTAAGGAAAACCAAGAGTTCCTCTTTAAAATGTTCACTTACACAGCAAGAGATACAAATATATATTTTAGTGGCCTGGATTTTTAGAACAGTTCATTAGTGCCATTTAGCAGGTAATAGATATTTTGCCTAAAGAAGTTTACGGGTTTTACAAATAATTTCTTCCTCCCACACACCAAATTTAACAGTTTTATAGTCCTTTACAACTTCCACCCCATTCATGCACCTTGTCATTATACCAGGAGCCAAATTTTAATGATTTTTGTTGCCTCTAGCACCGTATACATGGTTAGAAATGATGCATCTCAAACTCTGATTATTACCAAACTTTACTGATGGAAAACATGTCCATTGAGTAAGTAATAATGATGAGTGAGATTTCATGCTGTTTTACTGCCAACAGACCATCAGAAACACAGTTCAGTTCATATAAAAACAGTCTTCAACCAAACAAGTCAGGATGGCTGGCAGCCTTGGTAAACATGTAAATGAACTTGATAACCCTCTCTGTTTAGAGAGTTCATGTAAAATACTCTCCTGCTTGCTTTATTTGGCTTGTTTTAAAATGTCAAGGGGTTTGCAATGAGGCCATTAGCTTCTAAATTCCTAAATGAACTAAATGCGTATCATGGTGACTGACCAGGACCTGAAGCATGACACCCGATGACTCTTGAGGAAACCTGAGAAATGCACAACAGAATCTAAAGTCTTACCAAGAGTTATGTGTATGGCAGCTAAAAGAAAACATTATTGGGTTTCTACAACTACTGAGGAACGCCCTTCAAAAAACATGAAGAATTGTTGTTATGATAATGTATAACAATGTGATAGTAATAACAAATAATATTTATTGAGTACCTGGTATTTGCCAGATCCAAGACTGTCTTCATATGAATTCATATAACCCTTACAACATTTTAATGTAAAGAATTTTTTTTTTTTTGCATTTCACAGATATGTAACACTGAACATCAGGAAGATTATCTACCCTGCTCAAGGTCACATATAAGCTTTGAATACAGAGCTGGAGTTCAAACCCTGGTATGTTGGATTCCAACTCCTCACTACATAATGTATACCACATAGCACACACAGACATAATTTACATTTTATTTATTTTTAAATTTAACCTCTTATTTTAATCATCTGAGTCTTTTCTGAACCTCTGCATTTTATAGTAAATGGGACAAGAAGGGACAAAATTGAGTAATTCATAATTAATAACAGGTGACTGTGCCATGGACACATTTAGTTGTCCCCTTCAAGGCTCAGTTGGTTCTAGACAAAATGAGAGAGCAAAGGTTTGAATTTGAGCCCCTCCAAACTTCATTTTATACACAGATTCCCACCACCTATCTTCCAGAAGGTGCCTATCCTTCAAGATATCTCTCACTGCCACCCGACTGCACAGGGTTGGACAATAGTCCAAACTTGTAATAGACTTTGGGGACTCGGGTTGAAGAGTGGGAGCAGAGTGAGGAATAAAAGACAACAAATATGGTGCAGTGTATACTGCTTTGGTGATGGGTGCACCAGGATCTCACAAATCTCCACCAAAGAACTTACTCATGTAACCAAATACAACCTGTACCCCAATAACTTCTGGAAAAATAAATTTTTTTAAAAAACTTAATGTCTTCTTTACATAGCTTCCCAACAGCACAGGTTACAAGTCTGCATTGTCTTTGTGTCACTCTGTGACATCTTCACTGGAAATTTTTTCTATCTATCAAAACTCAATTTCTATTTTATCTAGTGAAAGGAATAACTGCTGCCTTAATAAGACTTTTTCAGAGTGTACTAAGGTGCTAATAATTGCAAACCATTTTTGTCAGTGATTTTCCTTGCCAAAAAGCCTGTTTTTTCTCCATTATGTAATGCATTCTCATCTTTCCAAATTTGTCTACCCCTCTGTCTTCTATTAGTTCTTATATTCAATACTTGACAAACTCTGATTCAGCTTTTTCTCTAACATTCAAAATATTGGCTCCTCGAGCACACATGTGAACACACATGCGAACACACATGTGAACACACATGCAAACACACACACACAGACACACACACACACATCTCTCTGGATGCCCTCTAGGTAAGCACCATTGATCCATTTATGAGTTTGTTTCCTGGCTTTCAGAACTACTATTGTACTCTACTTTTAGGAGCTAATAACTCAGTAATAGCACATCTGGAGGAAAATCAAAACTAGCACAATAATAAATAATAGTGGAGACAATTGCATGAAGTCTAATGATGGGCTTCAAAAGCAAAATGATGAAAAAATGATTTTTACAGAATGTGGGATTTAAATTAGACTTTGAATATATGCATAAGTTAAGTAGAAAGGATAAAAGAAAACCAGGAGAGAGGAATAAAAATGTTTCAGGTATAGCAATACCCATTCTGTGTGATAGTAAGGAGGAGAACCTAGAGTTCATTTCAGAAACGGTAGAAAATAGTAGAATGTTCATAGGATAGAGTAGAATTATGGAGAGTTTTGAAAGAAAACATCACAGTGTTGGAATGTTATGTGAAGTTGGGAAATAAGCTTTTAATATCTATGTTATTTATATTATCCTGAAAGCAAACCCAAGGTGTCAGGGTAAGGGACTGACTATTAGTACTTACAGCAATAACGGCCTTGGTTTCCGATGCCCATTTGGTTTCCAATGCCATTCAGAGTGTTGGGAGAGAACCAGATAGACTCTGCCTGTGCGCAAAGGGGATTTCTTACACCACACGTGAGGATGCCTGAAATATAATTATGGAAGCTCATACAGGCTACATGCTATTCCCTCTTCCCTCCTAAAGAGAAAAGAAACTTTTCCTCCCTAATGTTTTACAGTCCTTCAGAATGTGAACAGATGGCTTCATGACTCCAGGCTTTATCTTGCTTTGAAAAGTGAACATATTTAGAAATAAATCTTCAATTCTCCCCATAGATTGCTCATTATTTATTCAGTCATCTTTTATTTCCTTTTCCCAGGCTTGTCCTTTAATTCAGGTACTAGTTTTCTTTGCTTAGGAGTCCTGAAATGTGCAGAATTATGAAAATATTAACCTGCTGATATTAGGCAGGCCTGAGTTTGAATTACAGATCCATAATTTAGTTGAGTGCTTTTGCACAGTGGTTTTACATCTTTGAAGTTCAGTTTCCTTAATTATAAATTTTTTTTTTAAATTTAAAGGACCTACCCTGAAAGTTAGATTTTTTTTAAGTTTATTAAAAATTTAAAAGTTGTGTGATTTTAACTGGAAAATAACATAAAGAACTAAGAAAATCACCTGGCTCTGTAGTAAGGGTCTAATCCATGCTAGCTGTAATTATTATTTTTTAATAGGATGAAGTGTCTAAACTTTCTATAATTAAAATATAATTATAATTAGAAATCGTTAAGCTGTAGGGTAAAAATAATGTTTAAGTATAGTTACCTAAGAACCAACTCTCTGAAATGAACCAGTCCTACGTTTGGGTTTGAATCTTGGCTCTGCCATTTACTGACCATGTAAATATGTAATTACTCAGCCTTCTAGGCTTTATTTTCTCATGTATAAAAAGGTTGATAATGACACTTCATTGTATTGTCACAAAAATTACATAAGATAGTTCATAAAAAGCGTAAAACTTGGTATGTATTAAGCTCTCAATATATACTAGTTATTTTAGTTATGTTAGCGCTTTAACTTGTTATTGAGATGATAGAGAGTGGGGCTTAGAAGTAAAATTTAGTCAGGAGGATAACCAGTGAACTTTTGCACTGGTGTAGGAGTGAGGGCCTGGACTTCTGTGGAATCAGAGAACCCAGCCTGTCTAGAGTGTGCAGGAACATTCTGAATATGTCTATATGTCTATATATACTTCTGAATACTCTGAATATATATATATATATATGTATATTCTGAATATGTCTATATATACTTCTACAAAGAGGATCAACCTTTGTAAAGAACGTCTCAACCGTGTTTTCCCAAATGGAAATAGTCTGAGCTTAGCCAGTGTAGAGGCTTGACTATTAGGCCGATTTCACCCTTTCTATTATATTTCTAAAGTCATGGGAGAGGTGGCAAGGAGGAGAGTAACATGTTTACCTTGAGTAACCTTGACCACAGTAAACAAAGGAAAAACTAGAGGAAGATTTATTTTGTTTTACCCTGTGAAGTGATCATATATTTTGCTGTTTTCTAGACACAAATAAATGAGTCAAGCTCTGTGAGTGTTGAAAAAATATGGATAACCTAAAAGAATTTAATGCATTGAAATCATGTAGAAATAAAACAGAGCACATATAACTTTTTTTAAAGTACAATGAGTGTCATACATTCAACTACTTAATAATAAATGAGTTTCTGAAAGTCCATGAGAGGAAGGGAATCGTATTTGAAGGTAATGGAAGTTCAAAGATTACAAAAATTCATCAAAGCTGGGGGAAGGAGACAAGATACAACTTCAAGGGAGTGGCAAAAAGAAAGGGAACATGGTTTGAAATGATCACTTCAATTTATTATCAAATTTATTTTTGAAAGCCACTTCCTCAGTAGAGCATATCTCTTTATCTGTGTTAAGTACAAGCTTTGGTAAACACAGAAACACATAATTGGTTATTTAAAATGGTACTTTTCCACAACTCTCCTGGTAAATCATCTTCTAACAGCTAGAATGTTTCTTTTGTCTTAGTGCCTGTTATTTAAAATTAAATTGAAAACAAACTGGACACTACCTTTTCATGGTATTAATAAACTAAGGCAGCAGGAAGTTCTATAACATTATTCCTTTTTAAGGAAGTTAAATAGAACACTCATTTCAACAATCATATCAATCTATATACCATTTGTAAAATTTATTCTTACCTTATCAGCCTCAACTCTATATATATTTTTAATGCACACATATATTATGTGTTATTATCTAGTATGGCCTTATTATATATGATTTCCATATACATTTTCCTCTGTCATCATCTTAATATTCTACTCTATTTTCCCTATTAGTAGTTTTTTTAATCTTATTATATGTATTTTTGTAAGCCACTTCAATTTGGAGCTAAGAGGACTCCAAATAAATAAGCTAAAAGGACTTAACATCATACAAAAAAAAAAAAAAACATATTGCCTTGTTTCTCAAATACACATACACACACATACACACAATCTTTGTTGCTTTGTGAAATCAGTAATTGTTGTTTTGAGGTCCAAAGTATTAGTTTATAATTACAGTCTGTAATTATATAGACTAGCCATAATGTTCAAAAGAGTTTCAGGGGAAGAAATTACCATGTGCATTTTATATTCCTGTTAGTTTTAAAAAATTTTTTAGACTACACCGTGTTCCACAACAGGATAAGATTTTATTACGTATTAACATAGAATTCATATGTAAATTGTGTCCCTTTGCAGGTAAGTGTGTCTGTCTAGGGAGTCTATATTAGAAAAATAGTTCAGGGTTTTCTCAAATCAATAGTAATAAAGCACTTTAAAAAGGTGTCTTTAAAACTATACTCAGCCAGTTTCTACTCATTTAAGATTACTGTGATTTTTAATAAATAACCTCTAAATGTTGTCAAAGTCCACTTAGCAATGTAAACTGGCACATTTTTGCATAACTGAAGTATAGAAACTCTTCTGTGCTGGGCAAAATAATGGCATCCTAATGTTCATATCCTAATCCCCCAAATCTGTTACCTTACATGGGAAATTGATTTTTTCAGATGTGATTAAATTAAAGATTCTGAGATGGGAAGATAATCCTAGATTGTTTAGGTGGGTCTGATGTAATAACAAAAGTCTTTATGAAACCAGAATCAGAAAAGGAGATGTGACAGTGGAGGAAGAGGTCAGAGGAATGCAATTGCTGGTTTTGCAGATGGCAGAGGGCTGTGAACTAAGGAACCTAGGCAGCCTCTAGAAGGTGGAAAAAGCAAAGAACAGATTGTCCCCTAAGTTCTCCTGAAGGAGCGAGGCCCTGCCAACATTTTAACCCAGTGAGACTCCTGAGCTCTAAAATAAACAGCAAGGTAATAAATTTGTATTATTTAAGCCATTCCATTTGTAAAAATTTGTTCCAGCATCAATAGGAAACTAATACACTTGCTGAAATAGTTGGTCTATACTTGACATTTCCATTTTCTTTCCTCCTATTCTCTCTTAACCTCCACTCCAACTAGTCATTCATCCTCACTACCACACTGAAAATGTTCCTATCAATGTCAACAATGACCTCAACATTGCCAAACCTGTGAGTCTATATTCATGGCTCACCTTCTCAACATCTCACCATCTTGCACAATTGATCACACTGTCTTTGAAACATCTTTCTCTGGCTTCCAGAACAAGATTCTTTCTGGGTTTCCCTCCTCTTGCTTCTCAATCTCCTATGCAGGATCCTCTTTCTCTTCCAAAGTCTGAGCATCAGTATGCCTCAGGGCTCAGTCTTCAAACTTCCTATCTATACATTCTTCCTAGGCATTCTCATCAGTGCCAAAAATTTGAATATTTCTGAACCACTGGACTGCTAAAAAATTAGAATACTATCTGTGGCATGGTAACTAATAAACTTGGAGCTTTAGATATTTGAAATCTCTTGTTTCTTTTAGGTACCTGAAACCTAACATGTCTATAACCATAGTGTTAATTATTTTTCTATTTCCCCTTTTCTTCCCCACGAGGTGAATCTCAATAAAGGGAACCATCTTTCACTGAGTTACTCAGGTAAACATCTTGTGGCCTGCCTTTTACCTTTCTTCTTGCATATCCCACATAAGAAGATCCCTTTAGCTCTTACTTTTGCAAGGGAGAGTTAATTGCTCATCAAAATTTGTATTTTTTTGACTACAGAAACTAGAACAAGGCATCTAAGATCTGTAGAATATTTTCAAGTAGTGTAATATACATATAACTATGATTTCAGAATGAGAAGAACAGAAAAAAATAACAGAACAGAAAAAAATTGAAGAGATAATGTATGAGAACTTTTCAAAACTGATGAAAGATATCAACCCACATGTCCACAAATTTCAATGAAATACAAAAAGTATAAATACAACAAAAGCACACACAACCAAACAAAATCAAAGATTGTAAAAAATGTTAAAAGCAGTAATATGGTTTGGCTGTGTCCTCACCCAAATCTCATCCTGAATTGTAATTCCCATAATCCCCATGTGTCATGGGAAGGACCAGGTGGAGATAATTGAATCATGGGGGTGGTTTCCCCCACCCTGTTTTCATGATAGTAAGTTAGTTCTCACGAGATCTAATGGTTTTATAAGGGGCTTCCTCCTTCACTGGGCATTCATTCTCTCTCCTGCCACTCTGTGAAGTGGTACCTTCTGCCATGATTGTAAGTTTCCTGAGGTTTCCCTAGCCGTGTGGAACTGTGAGTCAATTAAACCTCTTTTCTTTATAAATTATCTAGTCTTGGGCATTTCTTCATAGCAGTATAAGAATGGACTAATACAAGCAGATTTAGCCAGCACCACACCATAAATGAAGAAGAAAATACAAATTATGTCTAACTTCTTACTAGAAACAATAGAAGCCAGAGACAATGAAATAACATCCTTAGAGTACTAAAGTTAAAAATAAATTAACCTACACTCCTATATGCAGAAGAAATATTGTTTTCTATTTTTTACATTTTTCAATTGACTCATAATAATTGTACATATTTGTGGGGTATGTAGTGATGTTATGATACCTATAATGTATAGTGATCAGATCAGAGTAATTAGCATACTCATGATCTCAAACATTTATCATTTTTTCTTTTGATAAATATCAAAATAGCTTTTGACATTTAGCTCTAGAGATTACAATATGCATCTCTCAGTTATTCCTTTTTACGTATAAATACTCACAGTCTACCTATAAGCACTCAAGTGAACACAAACAATGTAAGAACTTTAAAAGCACAATTATAATTTTATTCACCCGTCTCTTGCTGTTTGTACTCTTGTTAATCTGTATGGATTTGAGAACCCAAACTGTCAATATTAACAAATAAAAAATACATTTCCACTTTGTTTGTGGCCATCACATGTTTTGGGTTCCACTTGTCACCACAGCTCACTCCAGCCTATATATGAAATACAACCGTCAAAATATAATAATAATTGTTACTGTGACCAAGTCAAAATATAATAATACAAACATCAAAACATAATAATTCTGACTGTGACCAAGCCTCAACTTCTTCATCTGTATTAGGGCTCCCCAGAGGGTCAGAACTAATAGGATATATGTACATATGAAAGGGAGTTCACTGGTGTAAGTGAACTCCAAGAGTCCAAAGACTGAAGAACCTGGAGTCTGATGTTCAAGGACAGGAAGCACCCAGCATGAAAAAAAGATGAAAGCCAGAAGACTCAGCAAACCAGCTTATCCCACCTTCTTCCACCTGCATTTCCTAGCCACACCAGCAGCCGATTGGATGGTGCCCACCCACATTGAGGGTGGGCTTTCCTCTCCCAGTCCACTGACTCAAATGTTAATCTCCTCTGGCAACACCCTCACAGACACACCCAGAAACAATAGTTTGCGTCCTTCAATCCAATCAAGTTGACGCCGTCACGCCATCTCTACCACCCTGGCCTAATGTGCTGTCATCTCTTGCCCGAACTTCTATGATAGCCTTCTAAATGATGTCTCTGCTTTGATTCCTTCCATGCCTTTAGTATATTCTGATATTTTAAATTGGTAAATCAGATTGTGTGACGTATACTCCCTGCCCATTATCTAAAACCCTCCAGTAACTTTCCATCACAGTTTATTAAAATAGAGACCTAAATCCTCACTGTCAGTGGTTAAATTAAAAACATATAGCAAGTAACTTGATAGTATCAATCATCCAACCTGCTACTAATAAATCAATTCTGAGAAAGAGATCAGGGCATCTGCTGAGGCAGGGAGATAATAAAAGGCTCCAGACAGCTGATGTTTACTCAGTGGTGTGGACATGTTTCACTATTTAAATAATAAGTTTGGTTGTACCAGTGCAAGTAGACTGAACTTACCATGGCTTGCTAGGCCTTCTATATTCTTGCCCCAGATTTACTTTTTAAACTAATTATAACACTATTTTTCCTCTCCCAGTGCTTAAGCTATATTGGTCTTCTCAGCAAACATGCAATGAACATGTCACCTCAGGGCCTTTGCACTTGCTGTTTCCTCTACTAGGAAGCGTACATTATACACTTCCTCATTTCATAAATTCTATACTCAGCTGTTACCTCCTCAAAGAGAACCCCCTTGATTACATGTTATAGGCAGGTCTTCTCCGCTCTACCCCCTTACCATGCTTATTTTTATTCATAGCCCTTATCACATCCTGATATTATTTACTGCTCCTGTTTTTGCTTCCTCTCCCACTGAAATATAAAGGCAGAGACTTGGCTTGCCTTACTTGCCAAGGACTCACTAGCACCTAGAGTAGTTCCTGTGTACATCTGATATGAAATCTACCTAGATCTGATATGAACACTAGAAACACTGAGAGGGTGATCTTCTGATTAACATGTTATGAGGGCAATAGACATAATGCCTTGTAAACTCAGGGGAGGGTGATTCCTTGGAGACTAAGTTTTGTGCAAGATATGCTGAAATAGTTCAGAGCCACAAAGAATCAGCCACTAAGTTCCAAAACCCAAGGCATTTATGATGAGGTTGACTGTACAAATATAATACATTTCTTAAAAATTTAGCAGCAAACATCTCCTAGGAACACTTCTGAAACAGACGTTTTCAAGTCCTTATTGCAGATAAAGGCATAAAAGTTATTTACAAACAATGAAGAATATGTAATGTACAGGGTTGCAAAATAATAGATTTAGGACAAAATTTCCTAGCATATGTTCAACACAGACATTTTTAGATTTGCCTTTTTAGAATTTCTTACTCTGGTATTAATTTTAGAAAAGAATAAAACTGGGACTCAAAATATAAAGCAGAAGACATTTAAACACAATATGGCATAGCCTTGTAAATTTGCTAAACAATTTCCCCAGCCTGCCTATATATACCCCAACTTTCCTAAGAAAGCATGATTGCAAAACCATGATTTTTTTTTAAAAAAAGATCACTTTATGACTCACCTAGCATGAACTAATACTGAAAATTAACAAATGTATTTCCAGTTTAGACACATCTTGTAGAAAACTGCTAAATGATGTAAGATATTAAGCAGGCAGTATTGATTATCATTTAAATTTTCTAGCGTTTCCAGAGGTTTTAGTCATTGTATATCTGCATGCTTAAATCTAATCAGTTTGAGACAATAAACCATTAAGAGTAATAGCAAAGTTGATTCGCTTCTAAGTGTTGGTTTTGGGCTGGGCGCGGTGGCTCATGCCTGTAATCCCAGCACTTTGGGAGGTCGAGGCGGTGGATCACGAGGTCAGGAGATCGAGACAAGCCTGGCCAACATGGTGAAACCCCACCTCTACTAAAAATACAAAAATTAGCTGGGCTCAGTGGCGTGCACCTGTAGTCTCAGCTACTCGGGAGGCTGAGGCAGGAGATAGCTTGAACCCGGGAGAAGAAGGCTGCACGGTGAGCCAAGATCACACCACTGCACTCCAGCCTATACTACAGAGCCAGACTGTGTCTCAAAAAAAAAAAGTGTTGGTTTTTCCAGTATCACTACTAAATTTATGAATGCCACACTTACTTGAGAAACTGACAAAAAAAATGCAATATGAAAAGAGAAATTTGCTAAAATTTATGAGAAAAAAAGCATTTCTTCATTTCACAAACGGGTGTAGTATTAAAAACTGTAGGAGAAACAGAGAGCAAAGATTATCTGCAAATTAGCTCAAGTCATGGGGCAGAATGGTGTGAGTTTGGGGGTTGGGGAGACAGTGGCCAAGGAAGGCTGTCCACCTATTCCTTATTGTTGAGTAAAAGGTGGAATGGAAGGTCCTTTCAAAACACTACATCCCTTGCCTAAAGAATGCCAGCCAATTTCCCATGCTAATGAGAGACATCACAACTCCCTAGTATTCTGAAAACTATTTCTCAGAGAAACAGGGAGGATGCAGGCCCCAAATTTAATTTTTTAAATACATAAAAATTTGTAACAATGAGAAGTAAAGTGACTAGTAAAATAATTTTTAAATACATAAAAATTTGCAACAATGAGAAGTAAAATTGCTAGAAAGTAAAATCATAAAGAGGCTACTTCTGATTTTGTGTATATGTGTATACTCTTTGTAATCTTCTTATATTTTACTTATTTTATATTAAAATGAATATTATTTCAAACAAGTGCTGTAGCTGAAGATACACAAAACTAAGACAATCTATACTTTTTAAAAGGTGCTTAAATGAATTTTTCCTGTATTGTTTAGTCTTTCTTTCTACCCTAACTTGTTACTTTGGGAAGGTATGTTGGAAACTTGGAAAAACATTATTTCTATTATCGCATGTAAACTTTCCAAATTTTAATTTATCTTCTCTGTAAGGCTTCCTTTACTTTTACCCCTACGGCCCCCTGGTTAGTTTAAGTCTTTTGAATCATATTGTTTTACTTAGTGCTACACATTGTGCACATTCCTGGAAATAACTGATGCTTTTGTCTCATAAAATACTGTGTTTTCCCTTATGCAGGTGGCATTGTGCTTGTGCCAGGCATCCCTGGGTGGCCATCTTGCCTATTTAAATGTAAATTATGTATGTATGTATGAGAATAGAACTGCAGGCACTGTTATAACAACTCACATTAAATAATGCCCTGGTGTCTAGAAACCTAGTGCAGGAATTTTTCATTGTTCTGGAATTAAAGTAAGCATTGGGGTGGGCAGAATGTCATTAATGGGTGTCATAAACTGGCCATGACATACAAGCAAAGCAGAACAACAGATTGAAGACAAATTCAGGTTGGGGTGTTTACAGCTGGAGCTCCAAAGCACAGATGGAAAAATTAGCTGATCCACAGAGGATAGTGGCATCCTTTTATGCCCTTCTTTCTCCAATTTATATCCTACAATGTGTAAGTGAAATAAGTTCCCCTCTGCTTCCATTGAGTCAAAGCTCTATAGAGTTGTATTTTCCTAAAGTTCACCAAACCACTATTGCAATTTACCTGCTCAGTTCTATTGTCTCCCTCCATCCTCCATCACCATCCCTGTAACCTGCTGAAAGTCTGATGCCTTCTGAGCTACATATGGGATCTCCTCATAAATGAATATCCCAGAGGAGGCACCCAAGGCAATGTTACCTTAACTCCTTTTGGTTCTTTTCCTCAAGATCATGAAAAATCACTGCTCACCAGCCTTCCACCTTGACTTACTGTATGTCTAGTTGTTCATGTTGGCTATCAGCACATTTCCAACTGGATAATATTCAAACAAAAGGGATATATGGAAAGCTCATATTTAGTTTATTATTATAATAAAATATAAGAGAGAGTAAGGAGAAAACATGGAGAGATATTAGAGAAATGATAAATATATGTACCATCATATATTATGTGTTGGGAACTGAGTCTCAAATATAATTTGTTATAAATTAATGATAAAACAAATGAAGAACATATAGAAAGCAGTTTCTTTTTTGTTATAAAATGTCTCTTTCTATAGAAATGTAGATTTGTTTGAACCAATTTTGCAGCTTTCATGAACAACTGTGATCTATTGATGTTGATGGTTAGACAGCGGATGCTGCTTTTCTCCTGGGAAAGTGGGGTTACTGAATAACTTTTACATTGTTTGTATTTCTTTCTTTTTTTAAAACTTAACATTTTTTTCCATAAGTTATTGGGGTATAGGTGGTATTTGGTTACATGAGTTAAGTTATTTAGTGGTGATTTGTGAGATTTTGGTGCACCCATCACCTAAGCACTGCACCATATTTGTAGTCTTCTATCCCTCACCCCCCTCCAACTCTTCCCCCAAAGTCCCCAAAGTCCATTGTATCACTCTTATGCCTTTGTGTCCTTAGAGCTTACCTCCCACATATCAGTGAGACCACACGATGTTTGGCTTTCCCTTCCTGAGTTACTTCATTTAGAATAGTAGTCTCCAATCTCATCCAGGTCATTGCAAATGCTGTTAATTCATTCCTTTTTATGGCTGAGTAGTATTCCATCATATATATATATATGATGGAATATACATATATATAATGGAATATATATATATATGATGGAATATACATATATAATGGAATATATATATATGATGGAATATATATATGATGGAATATATATATGATGGAATATATATATGATGAATATATATATAATGGAATATATATGATGGAATATATATATGATGGAATATATATATATATGATGGAATATATATATATATGATGGAATATATATATACCGCAGTGTGTATATATATATATATATATACCACAGTTTGTATATATATATATATATACACACACACACACACACACACACTACAGTTTCTTTATCTACCTATTGATAGGCATTTGGGTTGGTTCCATGATTTTGCAATTGTGAATTGTGCTGCTATAAATATGCATGTACAAGTATCCTTTTCATATAATGACTTTTTTCCTCTGGGTAGATACCCAGTAATGGGATTGCTGTATCAAATGGTATTTCTACTTTTAGTTCTTTAAGGTATCTCCACACTGTTTTCCATAGTTTCTGTACTAGTTTATATTCCCACCAGCAGTGGAGAAATATTCCCTATTGACTGCATCCACGCCAACATCTACTGTTTTTTGATTTTTGATTATGGCCATTACTGCAGGAGTAAGGTGGTATTGCATTGTGGTTTTTGATTTGCATTTTCCTGATCTTTAGTGATGTTGAGCATTTTTTCATATGTTTCTTGGCCATTTGAATATCTTCATTTGAGAATTGTCTATTCATGGCCTTAGCCCACTTTTTGATGGGATCATTTGTTTTTGTCTTACTGATTTGTTTGAGTTTGTTGTAGATTCTGGATATTAGTCCTTTGTCAGATGTATAGATTGTTAAGATTTTCTCCCACTCTGTGGGTTGTCTGTTTACTCTGCTGACTGTTCCTTTTGCCATGCAAAAGCTCTTTAGTTTAATTATGTCCCAGCTATTTATCTTTGTTTTTATTGCATTTGTGCCTATTTTTATACCAGTACCATGCTGCTTTGTTCACTGTGGCCTTATAGTATAGTTTGAAATCAGGTTGTGTGATGCCTCCAGATTTGTTCTTTTCGCTTAGGCTTGCTTTGGCTATGTGGGCTCTTTTTTTGGTTTCATATGAATTTTAGAATTTTTTTTTTCTAATTCTGTGAAGAATGATGGTCATATTTTGATGAAAATTGCATTGAATTTGTTGATCACTTTTGGCAGTATGGTTGATTCTACCCATCCATGAGCATGGGATGTGCTTCCATTTGTTCGTGTTGTCTATTATCTCTTTCAATAGTGCTTTGTAGTTTTCCTTGTAGAGGTCTTTCGACTCCTTAGTTAGGTATATTCCTAAGTATTTTATTTTATTTGCAACTATTGTATTGATTTGAGTCTGCTTGGTTGCTGTTGGTGTATAGAAGAGCTACTGATTTGTGTACATTAATCTTGAATCTAGAAACTTTGCTGAATTATTTTATCAGTTTTAGGAGCTTTCTGGAGGAGTCTTTAGGGTTTTCAAAGTAAACGATCATATCGTCAGCACACAGTGACAGTTTGACTTCCTCTTTACCAATTTGGATGCCCTTTATTTCTTTCTCTTGTCTGATTGCTCTGGCTAGGAATTCCAGTACTATCTTCAAGAGGAGTGATCAGCATGGGCATCTTTGTCTTGTTCCAGTTCACAGAGGCAATGCTTTCAACTCTTCCCCATTCAGTATTATGTTGGCTGTGGGTTTGTCATAGTTGGCTTTTATTACACTGAAGTATGTCCCTTGTATGCCACTTTTGCTCAGAGTTTTAATCATAAAGCAATGCTGGATTTTGTCAAATGCTTTTTCTGCATCTATTGAGATGATCATGTGATTTTTGTTTTTAATTCTGTTTATGTGGTGTATCACATTTATTGACTTGCATATGTTAAACCATCTCTTTATCCCTGGTATGAAACCCACTTGATCATGGTGGATTATCTTTCTGATATGTTGTTGGATTCAATTAACTAGCATGTTGTTAAGAATTTTAGCATCTATGTTCGTCAAGAATATCGGTCTGTAGTTTTCTTTTTTGGTTATGTCCCTTCCTGGTTTTCGTGCTGACTTCATAAAATGAATTAAGGAGGGTTCCCTCTTTCTCTATCTTGTGGAATAGTGTCAAAAGGATTGGTACCAATTCTTCTTTGAATGTCTGGTAGAATTCTGCTGTGAATTCATCTTGTCCTGGACCTTTTTTTTGGTAATTTTTAAATTACCATTTCTATCTCGCTTCTTGTTATTGGTCTGTTCAGGGTATCTAATTCCTGATTTAAGCTAGGAGGGTTGTCTTTTTCCAGGAATTTATCCATCTCTTCTAGGTTTTCTAGTTTATGTGCATGAAGGTGTTCAAAGTAGCCCTGAATGATCTTTCATATTTCAGTGGTATCAGTTGTAATATCTTCTTTTTGTTTCTTAGTGAGGTTATTTGGATTTTCTCTCTTCTTTTTTTGGTTAATCTTGCCAATGGTCTATCAATTTTATTTACCTTTCCAAGAACCAGCTTTTTGTCTCATTTATCTTTTGCATTATTTCAATTTCATTTATTTCTGCTCTGATCTTTGTTATTTCCTTTCTTCTGCTTAGTTTGGGTTTGGTTTGTCCTTGTTTCTCTAGTTCCTTGAAGTATGACCTTAGAATGTCAGTTTGTGCTCTTTCAGTCTTTTTGATGTAGGCATTTAGGGCTATGAACTTTCCTCTTAGCACTGCCTTTGCTGTATCCCAGAGGTTTTGGTAGGTTGTGTCATTATTGTCATTCAGTTCGAAGAATTTTTTAGTTTCCATCTTGATTTCATTTTTGACCCAGTGCTCATTCAGGAGCAGGTTATTTAATTTCCATGGTTTTGAAGGTTCCTTTTGGAATTGATTTCCAGTTTTTTTTCACCTGTGGTCTGAGAGAGTGCTTGATATAATTTCAATTTTCTTAAATTTATTGAGGCTCATTTTATGGCCTATCATATGGTCTATGTTGGAGAAAGTTCCATGTGCTCTTGAATAGAATGTGTATTTTGCAGTTGTTGGATGAAATGTTTTGTATATATCTGTTAAGTCCGTTTGTTCCAATATATAGTTTAATCCATTGTTTCTTTGTTGACTTTCTTTCTTGATGACCTGTCTAGTGCAGTAAGTGGAGTATTGAAGTCCCCCACTATTATTGTGTTACTCTTTCTCATTTCTTAGGTCTGTTAGTAAAAATTTTTATAAATTTGGGGTCTCCAGTAGTAGGTGCATATATGTTTAGGATTGTGATGTTTTCCTGTTGGACAAGGCCTTTTATCATTATATAATGTCCCTCTTCATCTCTTTTAACTGCTGTTGCTTTAAAGTTTGTTTTGTCTCATGTAAGAATAGCTACCCCTGCTTGCTTTTAGTGTCCTTTTTCATGAAATGCCTTTTTCTACCCTTTTAAGTTTATGTGAGTCCTTATGTGTTAGGTGAGTCTCCTGAAGGCAGCAGATAGTTAGTTGGTGAGTCCTTATCCATTCTGCAGTTCTGTATCTTTTAAAGGCATCATTTAGGCCATTTACATTCAGTGTTAGTATTGAAATGTGAGGTGCCGTTGCATTCATCATGCTATTTGTTACCTGTGTAGTTTCATTTTTTTGTTTTTTGTTTTTGCTTTTTAACTTGTATTTCTGTCTCATAGGTTCTGTGTGATTTACACTTTAAAGAGGTTCTTTTTTGATGTGTTTCCAGGATTTGTTTCAAAATTTAAAGTTCCTTTTAGCAGTTTTTTTTAGTGCTGACTAGGTAGTGGCAAACTCTCTCAGTATTTGTTTGTCTGAAAAAGGCTGTATCTTTCCTTCATGTGCGATGCTTAGTTTCACTTGATACAAAATTCTTGGCTGATAATTGTTTTGTTTGAGGAGACTGAAGATAGGGCCTCAATCCCTTCTAGCTTGTATGATTTCTGCTGAGAAATCTGCTGTTAATCTGATAGGTTTTCCTTTATAGGTTACCTGGTGCTTCTGTCTCACAGCTCTTAAGATTTTTTCCTTCGTCTTAACTTTAGATAACATGAAAATGTGCCTAGGCAATGATGTTTTTGCAATGAATTCCCCAGGAGTTCTTTGTGCTTCTTTGATTTGGATGTCTAGGTCTTTAGCAAGGCTGGGGAAGTTTTCCTCCATTTTTCTTCCAAATATGTTTGCCAAACTTTTAGATGTATTTTCTTCCTCTTTCTGCTGCTTATTCTTAGGTTTGGTTATTTAACATAATCTCAGACTACTTGGAGGC
Source organism: Pan troglodytes (assembly GCF_028858775.2). NCBI lineage: Eukaryota > Metazoa > Chordata > Mammalia > Primates > Hominidae > Pan > Pan troglodytes. Next base: position 86,275,874 of record NC_072412.2, on the reverse strand, counting down.
TTCGTTCATATATTTTTACTCTTTCTTGTCTTTGTTGGATTGGGTTAATTCAAAGACCTTGTCTTTGAGCTCTGAATTTCTTTTTTCTACTCGTCCAATTCTATTGCTGAGACTTTCCAGAGCATTTTGCATTTCTATAAGTGTGTCCAACGTTTCCTGAATTTTTGATTGTTTTTCCTTTAAGCTATCTATTTTCTTGAATATTCCTCCCTTCACTTACTGTATTGTTTTTTGGATTTCCTTACATTGAGATTCACCTTTCTCTGATGCCTCCCTGATTAGCTTAATAACAACCTCCTGAATTCTTTTTCAGGTAAATCAGAGATTTCTTCTTGGTTTGGATCTATTGCTGGTGAACTAGGGTGATTTTTTGGGGGGTGTTGAAGAGCTTTGTTTTGTCATATTACCAGGGTTGGTTTTCTGGTTCTTTCTCATTTGGGTAGGCTCTGTCAGAGGGAAGGTCTAGTGCTGAAGTCTGTTGTTCAGATTCTTTTGTCCCACGGGGTGTTCCCTTGATGTAGTACTTTCCCCCTTTTCCTACGGATGTGGCTTCCTGTGAGCGGAACTGCAGTGATTGTTATCTCTCTTCTGGGTCTAGCCACCCAACAAGTATTCCCAGCTCTGGACTGGTACTGGGGATTGTCTGCACAGAGTCCTGGGATGTAAACTGTCTATGGGTCTCTCAGCCGCGGATGCCAGCGCCTGTTCCGGTGGAGGTGGAGGGGGGTGCAATGGACTCCATGAGGGTGCTTAGCTTTGGCAGTTTAATGCTCTATTTCTGTGCTGGTTGGCCTTCTGCCAGGAGGTGGTGCCTTTCAGAGAGCATCAGCTGTAGTAGTATGGAGAGGGACTGGTGGTGGGCAAGGCCCTAGAACTCCCAAGATTATATGCCCTTTGACTTCTGCTACCAGGGTGGGTAGGGAAGGACCATCTGGTTGGGGGCAGGGGTAGGCGTATCTGAGCTCAGACTCTCCTTGGGCGTGTCTTGCTGCTGCTGCTGCTGCTGCTGCTGCTGCTGTGGGGGATGGGGTGGGATTCCCAGGTCACTGGACTTGTGTAGCCAGGAGGATTATGGCTGCCTCTGCTGAGTCATGTAGGTTGTCAGGGAAATGTGGGAAAACCAGCAGTCACAGGCCTTACCCAGTTTCCATGCAAACCAAAGGCCAGTCTCACTCCCACCATGGCCCCCTCAACAGCCCTGAGTCTGTTTCCTGGAGGTAGGCAAGCCAGGCTTGAAAACTTGCCCCCAGCTACCTGCCTTCCAGCTGTGAAAGAAAAGGGCTTGGTTCTTCCCCACACTGTGGAGTCTGCACACTGGATTTGTGCCCTCCCCAAGTTCTGGGCAGGAGGCTTCTCATCCTATTCAAATTGTTACACAGTTAAGCTAGAGATGTCCTTCTTCCTGTGGAGTTTTACCCCCTGCTCCTCTGGTCACCCTCCCAATCAATTCCTCTAGTGCCAGGCAGGAATGGGCTGCTTGGGGACCCAGCGAGCTCCTGGGGCCTTTCTACTGCTTCTTCTACTCCTGTATTTCACTCGGCTCTCTAAATTGACTCAGCTCCAGGTAAGGTCACAGCTTCAGGTAAGATCGGAGCTCCAGGTAAGGTCGGAAACTTCTCCTGCAAACAGAACTTCAGTTTCTCCAGTCGGGGATGTACTGGGGGAGGAAGCTCTCCCCTTCCCACTTGTGCAGTTGGGGCACTCACAGTATTTGGGATGTCTCCCAGGTCCTGCAGTAGCAGTCTGCTTCCTTCAGAGGGTCTGTGGCTCCTCTTAGGATTGCTGGTTGTTCCTGTATTTCTTTCTTTAGTAAATTTTCTGTATTGTTTCTCAAAGATTCCTGGTTTCCCAAATGTCAAGTTTAAAATGGATAGGTATTGTGACTTCTTGGTGTGACAGTATTTCCTCCTCTGATATTTCAATGATCTAGTCATAGGGTATTGTGGCTCCTTTAGCAAGATAATAATATGTTTGGTAACTGTGAAGTCCAGCTGCGTAAATAAAGAATACTGGCACAAATTATGAGAAATCTGAATCCAAAACCACTTAAACTTCAGTGGCTATGGTGCCACAAAAAAATGATATTAAGATGATGAATTAAAAGTGATATTTTATGTGAAAAATGTTTTTTCTCAGTTGGAAGACTGAAACAAAATGTTTATCCTTGTATGCTATAGTATGAAGCATGGGGTTTGAGAACAACAATTTAATCAATTTGGCTCAATTTCACTAAAATCCTCATATCCTGACCCTAATTATAAATTGACTGCAAATGTTCCCCACACTAGTCTGCACATTAGAATAATGATGATCGTAATGATTCATCTAACTTTTTGGAGCCTTGATAACAATCTTTATCTAGAAAGATTCTGTCAATGTTTAGTTTTCCTTGAACCTCAGAAAATAGACAGTGGTTGTTTTCAAGAGTTTCCCTATTCAAGAAGGTTAAACATCATTTTGTCAAAACCTATCTCTCCCATTCTATAACCTAAAGATAAATGCGTAAGTACTAAGCTATTACATATAATGTACGGATTGTTTTTGTTTTAATGTATATAGCACAGAGAGAGAAAATTCAAAAGCTTTCCACATCATTTATATAAATGACCAATCATCCCATTCAAAATTGTATTAAACCAATTTTGTACATATACTTCAGGCAATCAGGATAGTTACATAGAATTAAAAACAAACCTCTAGGACTCACGTTAATGAAATATAATGAACATCTGCACTTGGGTATTTTGTTTGATAGTCACTATTAATGCACCATCATGTCCAGATGGTTGGCATCCCTAACCATGTAACTTACAACCAGTTCTTGATGATTTACCCTGCTTTATAGCACGATGATATATATGCCCTTGAGTTTCACTCCCTGAAATGTGCCCCCTGTACTTCATATCCCCCACTTCACCTATTTCCATTTCAACATCTAGCACATTTCCCTGAGGCAATATGAAACTTGGCCATGATTCGTTGCTAAAACTAATATGTGGTGGCAGCAAAAAGTCATTAGCTGGTACAAATTTGGCTGGAGATCAGCAGTGTTGGTTATAATCCATACCTTGGTTACAACTTGGATTCTGCTAAGAATTACAAGAGCCCAAAGTCAACTGGAGTGGCTTGTCCCATAAACAAAAATCAGGGAGATTTGATTGGTGCAAAGTACCTTCCCATTCTAACCCTCCACCTATTTAGAAAGTGAATTGTTCAATCTTGTATTGCCCACGGCTACAGGTAGCAGGTCAAATTTAATAAAGCGCCCACTTCCAATTGGTAATGCCCTCTTTATGAAGCAAAATAGTGCCATGGAAAGAACACTAGGCAGGAGGTAATAAAATCTAGGACCACTTCCAGACATTCCAAGCCCACAATCGTTTACTGGGTGCAGACCACATGAAGATACGCTTGTGTAGAAAGGCAGGCTATACTAAGATATCACCTTTGACCTGAAGATGCTTACAACTTATTACTAAAAACTAATGTAGTTTTAGTTAACCTCTCAGTGCCTCCGTTTCCAACTTGAAATGGAACTAATTATATCCGCTCAATATATTTCACATACATATTGTGACATTCATCAAGCTAATAAATGAGGGGAAAAAAATCTGGTCTAGAGACATTACATCCTACAACAATAAAATCCCAGATGATGCCAACATGTATTTTAGTCCACATATTCTTTTGATCCTCAAATTTCAGAAAAATCACAACTAAAATAGTGAGCCATTGACTGATGCTTACTACATTTTTTTACAAATAACTTCTCAGTCACTTACATTTGTTTGCAATAAATTTATTTTCATAAAAACTCATTAGACAACTATTATGCAAAAGTATAGTAAGGAGAAGTGGGAGGATAATATGAAAGACACAATGAAGAATACTGTAAGGCCAAGCTCACTTTAGAATAGGTAGATTATTTAGGAAATAAATATTATAAAATTAAAAAGGGGGAAATTAGAGAGGAAATAAGTGAAGAAAGGAATTCATTAAAAGTAACTCTTAGGGATTAAAGTACTTTAAGAACTTTATTATAATACCTATTTTTCTCCCTGAAGCATAGAGCATTAAGCCATTATCACTGATGTAAGCCTGTATAAGATTAGCCAAACAGCCTCGTACAGAGGCTAACAGGAAGTGGACAGCAAACAGATTTGGCAGTGGAGAGAGATTTGGGGAGGTGGTATCTGAATGGGAAAAATCTTAGCGGAGTCACTCAATAAAGGAGCTATACCATCAAAGAGCACCATGAGAAAACTGAGACCTGGGCTGTAAAATGCCAGATTTAAAGAGAAATTATGAAGAAATGGATGAGGAAACTTGTCAAGATACTACCTCACAAAATTCCTTCAATGTTTAGCTTGAAAAAAGTAGTTCTGCTCTTTAAAGTCTCCTATGAAGGATTGCAAAACTTTCTATAAGATTTCTTGAGAAAGTGACATTCTTATGTAGCAGTTTATTTTGCACAAAGACATACTCATTTGTTTATTTAGTCATTGATTTGGCACCTTTTATTGAGTGCCTAAGACAAAGGGCTTTTGTCATGTTCTAAAGATAAAACAATAAGTAAATAGTGAGTGAGTTCTCACGAGATCCGGTGGTTTTATAAGGGACGATTCCCCTCCTTTGCTCTGCACTTCTCTTTGCTGCTGCCATGTGAAGAAGGATGTGTTTGCTTCCCCTTTTGCCATGATTTTAAGTTTCTTGAGGCCTCACTAGCCCTGTGAAACTGTAAGCCAATTAAACTTCTTTCCTTTATAAATTACCCAGTCTCGAGTATGTGTTTATTAGCAGCATGAGAATGAACTAACACAGTCATAAAACTTAGTCTTGGGCCAAAGCCAGAGTATTCAAAATATTGGCTAATGAGTTTGAACATGACAGCCCTTGGAGATGAGCTTAAAGCCAGAAGATGAAGCACGTAATAATAAACCGAGATGCCAAAATTGGAAGTGGGGCAAACACAAATGGAATGAGGAGGTAAAAAGTCAGAGCCTGAGCAGTGCAGGAAAAAGTAATGTCTGTGGGCAATGTAGCTTGGTTCAGAACAAATTTTGCAAACCCAGCTATTTAGCTGCTACATTCATTTTGCCTGTGGTTAGGTGAGTTCCAGCTAGGTCCAGACAGGACATTCACAAGGGCATGCATGGATATAGGATGGATGATTCTCTCTAGCAATCTCTGGAGATTAGCTAGAGAATAGCTAACAGCCCTGGAGCAAGAACAATGAAATCAGATAGATGGCATAACTCAAGGTTCGATATCAGCTGGAAAAGAATGTTGGAAAATCACCTAACACAATGATTCAGGCAGATAGAAAAAGTATTATTGGTAGAAGTCCACTGATAAACCAGAGAATAGGAGACTGGATAGCTTATGGAAGAGCTAAGTGGAAGAGAAGGAGTGGAAAAGACGGTTGTATCTACTGAAAAGGCAATCTCATATCTAAATATAGTTTTTCAAATCAATTCTGGAAATGGCTGATTGACATGTGACCCACAATTGAAGGCTCCGTTATATGAGTAGTTAAAATGATGAAAAGGATGGAGAAAGAGAGAATATGATGCTAGTTCTTATGTTTTCCAGTTCATTAAAAAGGAAAAGAATGTCAGGCTATGAGGAAGATGAAATTATGTGTATTTTCAATGAGTATCAGGAAGAGTAGATATAAAGCAGACAGTGAAAGAGTTTCATAAATAAAATAGAGACTTTTCCCATTTAGGTGCTTTTACATGAATGGCTGCCTTTTGTCATCAGCCCTTTAGGTACTACAAACCTGAGATAACAAATCAGAAATTAATTTGTTTTCGTAGTATTGCACTGTTTGCAATACACTTTGCTTTTTACTGTGTCGCTTTCTCAGGGCAACCCTGTGAGAGAAAAATAATGACATGTCTCCCATTCGCATTTTACAGAAGCAGAACTAGCACTAAGCAGATCCCTCGAGCAGATGTATTTCTGCCTCTAAAGCCTGAGTTTCTTTCCATATGCCACGCAGTGTGAATAAGACAAGCTTCACATCTCATCTCAAGACTGGGAAAAACAGAGTCTCTGCAAGGCAGAAATATCAGCTGCTAAAGTCAGACCTATTATGAATAAGTGGTTAGAATAATGCTTTGGTTTCTTGGTGTCCTACATGAAGAAACCTATGCTCTTGGATAGGTTATGAAACCATATTGCTATTATGAGAAATGTTGTCTTTTATCACTCAGTAATTTGCATAAGCATAAATCCATATACTTGGAAGAATTCATAATGACTCCATATACCCACAACTAAGGCTCAAGCGCTATTTATTACTTGTGAGAGATTCCTTCCTGGTTTTCTATTACATTATTTAAAATATTGATCTCAAATTATTACCCATATGATCATGAATCAAGTCCTGTGTGCTTACATACTGCAGCTGAAGACACTGATCCAACAGTATCATTATATGGAATTTAAAGTATCACAACTCCCTAAGGAAATTGGCTGAAACCTGTTGGATACACTCTGAATTATTTGTTTAGTTAATTATCAATGGCTCCAAAGTGGGCCACTGTAAAAAGCTTTCTCGGTAAATTGCTTTCAAAGCCTCCAGCAGTTTGTAGGCGTATGCTTCTTTTACACTCCATACAAGGTTCTCTTTGTATATTTGCCTGTGTGTTACATGTATCTTTGCAGTTTTCACTAATGGTTTGTATGCAGCCCTGGTTCATTGTCAGGCTACCCTGACAACTTAAACAGTCTTCCAGTCCTCTCAGATGGGGATTGAATTTGAACTTAATATCTTTACCATCATCATAATAAATATGCCCATCAGATCACTCTGGATAAGGAAGTTAAACATGTAAGTCTCCAAGTCCTTATTACCCAATATCTTTCGTAAAGCTTCCAGGTCCCAGACTCACAATTATCACATCATATGGCTGCTGCTTCCCTTCTTATCTTATTATCTTCTCTTAATATTCTAGCAATTAAGATCATATCCAGTGTGTCTGGAGGAAGGGTAGCCTGGATGAGACTTCCTAAGATGTTATCTGATACAGGCACTGAAGCTGTGATGAGAAGACTGATGAACACATAGTATTCAGAAAAAAGATACTGTCTTTACTCCAGGGAGAAGAAGAGATTGTATCTATTTTTATTTCATTTTTTATTTTGACATATGCAAGGTGATATGCACTGTGTAAGCTCATTTAAGTTACAAACATGATTCTCAGAATCCACTTTTTAGCATAATTCCAAAATCCTGTGGGCTGCAAAAGATACTTTAGATGACATTTGAAAAGTGGAAGAGAAGCAGCAACAGTCATATCCTTTTATACTGGGAAGGTCAATGCAATTACAATGCAAGACATCGGGTGCCATTGCAAATCAGGCACATTGTTTCTGATGGGCTGGCTCACCTTGTCTAAGTGGAGCAGGGCCAGCTGACAGTCACTCCAGCAACAGCTGGATCTCCTCCTTCAGTTTCTTCAAATCCTAGACCAGTGTGTGCAGCGTCTGCAGCAGCAGCAGGACTTGCTCGTCCAACTCCTCTTGGGTCTCTTCCTTTATCTTCTGTGACTCTTGGGCCAGTGCTGTGTTTAGCTTCACAGGAAAGGGCACCAGTTTCACATCTAGCCAGAAATAGCACTGATGTTGGGAGTTGGAGCTGACAAGAGACCTGCATGTGTTCCAGCTCACTCTTATGTGCTCCAATGTGTCCTGTTCCTTCCCCACTTCACCATCTTTCCTTCCCAATGGCCTGCCTTCCTGACTTCAGTCTCAGTGTCTAATGTAGAAAAAAGCAGGTTTATATAGTTTAACCAACTCCTACAAATGTGTAAGTTGGAATCCCTATAGTAAATCCCATAGTCATTATCATTCCTAGGAGCTTTGTCTCTCTAATTCAAACTTGTCTAGTAAAATACGTATATTTAGTATATTCAGGGGGATACTATTTAATAAATTTTTCCCAACAACTTATTTCATGTAATCCATTGAAATTTGGAGTGATAAAGGAGGAAATTCTACATTTAATGCTTTAGGTTAATATTTTGTCAACTTCTATGTTTTTCAAATGATTTTATTTTAAATAGTGTTCTATGGGTAAAATGTAAGTAATATTAAATTATTAGAAACTTAAGATTCCCTCCACTAGATTAATCTTAATGCTGCATTCATGGTGAAATTAATTCAGTCATAAGAGAACAATGTTCTTAATTAGGACATGGATGAGTTTTGTAATCCTAACCATTGGGACCATTTTCTAATTTTGACATCATGAAGAATTAATTCTTCTCACACTTGGGAAAATAAGAGAATTCATGAAAATTATTTCAAGACACGGATATTGTCTTCACAGTGAAGACATTTAACTATAGGTATGTGAAACCAGAAAATGAGATAATAAAATTACTTATGAATATAAATGTATTCCCCTAATATATTTCTCCATACAAGCTATTGATCTAATTTATATCACATCTAATTCTCTTTCACTTTTCTCTACCTCACAGAGAAGAGAACGCGCTGGTGTAAACTCATAGAGGGGTACGACCATAATTGCTAGAATACATACAAGTATAAAACGCAGAGCTAAAAGTTTAATGTGCTCCATAGTTCTCTAGTTTTGTTTCTCTAGTTTTGTGTATTACTCATATGTGTTGGAGCAATGATAGCTCCATGCCACTTGGCAATTCAAGTGTGGATGAAGTACAATTGCTGAAGCTGAAGAAGATACAAGGATGAGAAAGACCAAGCTCCTACCTGCAATTCAGTAAAATATGTAAGAAGGATGTCAGCCTGTGCCAAGGCTTCAGAAGAGAGAACTTACTCTAAAGAAGGCAATGGGAGGGGTAGGTGATGTTGCTATTTTGTGCCTGTAAAAGAACACAAGAAGCAGAGAAGAAATGATGTTGAAGTGAAGAGTTCACAAGATAGACAAAAGGTTCTACGGTAACATTGCTACCTCTGGCGTCCACAAAAGCAGTGTGCATTTCCCATAAAACCCCTAACTAAAGCTGATGTGTGATCTTTAATAAAGCCCCCGTTTGTGGCAAATATTGTTTGCAAGTGGATTCTACAGGAGAAATTTTGAAAAACTGTTTCCCATTGGATTACATAAAGCCTATGTAACTCGCTGGGTGCAGGGGCTCACACCTGTAATCCCAGCACTTTGGGAGGCCGTGGGGGGTACTGCTTGAGGCCAGTTAGCCAGGAGTGGTGGCACATGCCTGTAATCCCAGCTACTTGGGAGGCTGAGGCACGAGAATTGCTTGAACCTGTGAGGCGGAGGTTGCAGTGAGCTGTGATTGTGCCACTACACTCCAGCCTGGGCAACAGAGTGAGACCGTCTCAAAAGAGAAAAGAAAAGAAAAAAAGGCTATGTAACTCTATTCCAAGTAACTGTAATTTTTTAAGATAAAGAGGGTTCTATGTAATGTCTGGTTAAAAAATTACATTCATAGATGGGTTAGCATAAATACCCCAGTGATCACAATATGAGACAGACTATAAACCTTTGTACAAAGATGAAATTATTTCAATAGAGAGATGAAGAAAAAAATCTGCAAAGACCTGGTTATTTATGAGTCTTGAAAGGTGAAGGAGATTTCAAAATGTAAAAATGGAATTACAGATATTGGCAACAGAAGGAGAAAGGTACCAAACTAGGAAAACTCAGGGTCTGTTAAAGGAATAAATGGAAGCATCTAAAGTACGACATTCACATATGGGGGAAAAATAAGAGCTCGGGAAATAGGTTGTAGTACATTTTGGATTAGAGAGCCCTAAATGTCAAGCAGATTTTTTTTGCCATACTTAATTGGAATAATGACCCCAAGAAGGTGTCTTCATAAAACAGTGCTATGGAGATAACTGTTAATTCAGAAGGTTAATCCAGCAATAGGTTGTAGGTTGAAACAAGGACAATAAAGCTGAGAGTTGTAGACACCAGTTCAAAAAGAATATGGCAGACTCTAAATAATAAGGGCCTAGAAATTCAGCTTAGGAATTAAGTCCAACTATTTTATTACAAAAAAAATGGAGTGGAAAGAGAAATAATAAATGCAGCTGTAGGCACATGTTCATTCATTTTCATGAAATACATAAGGGCATTTTTTTGAGAAAAATGGACAGATGGTTAGATTATAATTTTAAGAAAGTAGAAAAGGGTAATGCCTCAATTAATTATGGTAGTATTGTCCATCACTCTCATAATTCCACTAACTGTCCAGTTTGTGCCACTTGACACAACTTGTTTCGTCCAAATCATTCTGTTGGAACTGCCCAACTATTGTCCTAAATAGCCTGCTTGGCCACAGTTGATTAGCCCAGAACTGAGCACTGGACTCAAGTGTAACCAATGAGAGTGTTCACTAGAATTTCTGAACCTGTGCTGTAAAAGTCAGTCAGTCTCTAGTAACCCAGATTTCAGGATGGAAACCCGAGTGCCAGGTCTTACTGTCCTTCCATTGTGTTTCCCATGTGCTCCTTCCCATATGGAACACAGAGCAGACGTGATCTGCTCAGAAAAAGCTAAAGTTTAAAATAGATTCCTAATGAAAATAATAAACACAAAATGAAGGAAGGTGGAATTTAGTCTCCTAGTTCCAGTTGTTACTGAGGATCAGTCCTCTTCCCATCCTTCGATTCACGAGACATCCCAAAAAAATTTTAATATATTCCCTATATATATTTTTGCTTAAGCGGATTCAAGTTGCTTTTCTGACATTTGCAATAAAAAGGTTATAATTAATAAAAAAAACTATGTGTCTCTGTGGATAATTAACAACAGTGCTCACTAGGGAGGTACCCAAGCATTCCCCAAAACCATTATGGCATCCAAGTGAAGTTTGGGGAAGTAAATGGTAAAAATGCTCATCTGCCAGGTGTATGAATTTCTGAAGAAGCCTTTAGTAGCGCAGAGATGGATGAAGAGAAGGTAGGCTATTGAACTGATTAAAAATTATGGTTTTAATTGTAAAGAAATACAAACTATGGGCAATAGAATGTGAATGTTTGCAAAACTGACAAAAGTGTGCTTGAAGCTCAGGGTGAAGTGAGTCTTGAAGGCAACCATGTAATCCATTTGCAATATCTGCACTGACCAGAGGAATCGTAGGCACAACATAATTTCTATGTTCCCTTCCTCCTCTTTAGGATCTAAATTTACACTCCATCATTCTTTTCAGAAAATCAGATTAATGTAACTGCCCAAATCAAGATGATGGTAAATGAACTGATGTAAAATCCCCAAACAAAATGAAAAGACATTTTGTTTGTTTTTGTTCTAATAGAAAACTAGATGCCCAGGAGACCAAATAAGGTAGTATGTATCACAAGGATAAGAAACAAGAAATAGACACACAGAAGAAATAAAAAATATGATCTTATGATAGTAAAAATACTAAAATTAGGCTAAAAAAGACTTGTGTACATATCATTGTAAAATAACATGGTGGCTAAACTTCACCATTTTTGAGTTTCCATTCATATACTTGCTGTTCTTGGAGTAAGATTTTGAAGTGGGATATTATCACTGCTGCTGCCCCACTCAAACCCCTCACACTTACTTTAATGCCTGTTCTCTGGATTTCCAACTGGCTACACCTGCATTTTGTTGTGTATGTGTTTTTCTCTGGCTACCAAAGCCACTGAATCCTAGAAATGTCTGAGAATTACCACCCCTTGAGAACATCCCTCAACCAATGACTAAAGGGAGTTTGCTGTGTGAACGTCCCAGCTTGCTCTCCCCACCTTGGGGGTATTTTTGAAGCACAGCCAGATTTCCTCTGCGAGAACAAAATCTAGCTATTCTCAGTAGCAACCTGCTTGCTAATGAATTTGTTATTGGCTGCCTTTCCTTTTCCACTACACTTTCCCATTCCCTACTGGCATTTTCTGAAATTAACTGTCAAATAAGTAACTTGAACTTGAATATTTTTCTCAGGGTTTGATTCTGAGGAAACACAAACCACCAAAAAGATTTGGAGTATAGTTAGGAGAATAGTGTTACATTATCATTCTGGGACCCTTTTTCTGAGAGTTCAAGATTTAGAGAGTTTTATTTCCTGGGTGAAAAGAAATGGCAGTTCTTTAATTTTGTGTAGTACAGAGGTGTGCAAGAGCTTTGAGATATCAATTAAGGATTATATAAAATTAAACAGAATGTGAAAAGGGCTAAAAGTTGATATTTTATTAAGAAATAATTTTTTAAATCTATAAATACAGGTTTCTGATAATTGAAGTGAGACTACCTATATGTTAAATTAAAGGGTACTGTGGTATGTTAAGGCTAAAATATTGTGTAACAGCTACCAACAGTAAAATATTATATCTTTGGATTCTATTATTTGTAACAAGTCAAGACGTAGCTGAGAAAATATACTAGAGTAATATAAGTTGCTGTAATAACTGCTACTATTGAAAGGTTTATCATAATTAGAATTTAATTTTACTCTTTTAATTTTGCTCTCCAATGCAGATGGTCCAAGTGCAGTTCAACGGGAGAATCTCCCCCACATAATCAGTCAGGAGCCCAGCTTCTAAGCCTTCTAACGTCCTCCCAGGGGTTTTCTCTAATCCGACCATCCAGAAGAGGAAAAAGGCAAAAGGAGTGCCACATGGAAGGTCCTTATGGGCAAGTCTGGAAGAGGAGCTCATTTTTCTCTCCTTTAATTGATTACAATATGGCTGTACTTAACTACAGGTGGGGCTGGGAAAGATTCCCACTGGGACACTAGACAGGTATTTTTTTCAGCGACACCTCTCCAATTGAAAAAGTACTGATTTTTGGGAAATAAACGGCCATCACTTCCACAACAAATATTTCTGTGCCTTTTGCAAAATGAATATACCAAGCAAGTTAATAATATTAAGAAATTATAACTGAATGTTAAGTAAATTAAATCATATTCAAGAATTGGAGAAAGATGTATGCACATAGCAATTCATATACTTATTAAGAAATCATTGGCTGGGCGCAGTGGCTCATGCCCGTAATCCCAGCACTTCAGGATGCTGAGGCAGGTGGATCACCTGAGGTCAGTAGTTAGAGACTAACCTGGCCAACATGGTGAAACCCCATCTCCACTAAAAATAAAAAAATTAGCCAGGCTTGGTGGCAGGTGCCTGTAATCCCAGCTACTCAAGAGGCTGAAGCAGGAGAATCGCTTGAACCCAGGAGGCAGAGGTTTCAGTGAGCCAAGATTGTGCCATTGCACTCCAGCCTGGGCAACAAGAGTGAAACTCCATCTAAAAAAAAAAAATTATTACCTATTTATTAAACTTTCTTTGTAACTTCTGCCAAAAACGTATTTAAGAATTCAATTTTCTGTCCAGGTGCGGTGGCTCATGCCTGTAATCCCAGCACTTTGGGAGGCTGAGGCAGGCGAATCACAACATTAGGAGATCGAGACCATCCTGGCTAACATGGTGAAACCCCATCTCTACTAAAAATACAAAAAAAAAAAAAAATTAGCTGGGTGTGGTGGCAGGTGCCTGTAGTCCCAGCTACTCGGGAGGCTAAGGCAGGAGAATGCGTGAACCCAGGAGGCGGAGCTTGCAGTGAGCCGAGATTGTGCTACTGCACTCCAGTCTGGGTGACAGAGTGAGACTCTGTCTCAAAAAAAAAAAAAAAAGAATGATCAATAAAAATAAATAAATAAATAAATAAATAAAAAGAAAAAATTCAGTTTTCTGAAATAAGATTGAAATAAAAACTCTTATATTTCAGTCCTTTAAAAAAATCTATAATTAAGATATATCATTTGTTCATATTAATTTTCCCCCATGCCACTTAACTAAACTCAAATACTTTATGTACAATGACATCTGAATAATAACTGTTACCTCACCACTGTCACACATTTTTATATTCTTCACGGGCAATATTAAAACCATTTCACAGATACTTTTTTCTACATAAAACTGTATCTATTTCCTCTGGCTTGAGTAGATACATGCAAGGAGGCAGAGATCACAGAAATTTTAAAGATCAAAATTTAGATTCAAGATAGTACATAGTCATTCTAATGGGCAATGGAAGAAATGGTTTACAAAATCAAGATTTGTGTTATGAAGTTCACTGATCTTTCCAATACAAATTTCCTCTTTATTGATTTAGCAACAATCATTGGCATTAACATAATATCTTTATTACATATATTCACATGCAGTGTGTAAAAACAGAAAACTAAATATAAAATATATGAATATTTCCATGTCTTTAAATAAAATCCAACATCTCTAATTTCAACTACTTTGGATAATATACCAACTTTATAAAGTCAGATTGGTTGTATATCTAAGTGATGTTAGAACATTATGGTGTACAAATATTTAAAGACAAGAAAACAGGTGCAACACTATATTCCTGACTGACATTTTGAGGTTTTGTAATGGATATGTTGACTAGCAGCAGTCAGGTGATGGTTGTTTTCATGATCACTAACATTGAACGAATATTTAACAGATTATGTTCCAGTTGCTGTGCCAAGTGCTTTATTTAGTATCTCATACCATTTTATTATTCCCAATTTACAGATGAGGAAGCTGAGACCTAAAGAAATTTAGCATCTTACCACAGGGAGCAGAAGAGCTGAGATACAAACACAGATCTGCCTGACTACAGATTCCACACTTTTGACAGCTACCCTGTATGACCTTCATCAAAGGAGAATTGCATCAGTTGAAGTTCATCCCTGCATCCTGTTCTGTGATAAGCGCAGGTTTAAAAACAAAGAGCCAAAAATGAAAATGAGCACTGACTAACTAGTATAAGAATAGAAGACAGAAGATACTAAAAGGACAGAAGATAATAAAAGATAATAAAAATAACTACTTTCAAATCAATAATCCCATTTGATTTTAACACGACACCTCTTTGAGAGGGATAACATTTTCCTATTTATGTGAGACAACTGAGACTTAAAAGTGTCCAGCAATATCACACAAGTAAGGGGCAGAGCCAAGACTCACACCCAGGCCTCTTGCATTTATATCAATATTCCTTGTGCTGCACTATGGGAGCCTTTTGGATCACAAGTTCTTCTCATTACATATTTTTGTTTTGTTTCTCAGTACCTAAATTTTACTAGCTCTCAACTATCGCAATACCTTAAATATGATTTGTTCATTTCCTTCTGAAGTGAGATAACCAATCAGATTTAGTGTTACTCTCCTAGCAAACAATGAAGATGCTAGTCAAAATTCAAGTTTGTGTCTTGGGAGTGATGACTTTTATCAATATGATTTTTTAAGGTAGAGAGGGGGAATGAGAGTTGGGAGAGGGAGAAAGAAGGTAAATGCAGCCATGGAAGTTCATTTCTCAGCTCTGATTTATGATAGAAATTGTCATCCTGTTTTCAAAGAAGGTAATAAAAATATGAAAAATGAAACTTTGGACAGGAAATAGATACAAAGACTGCAAAAACCGTTAACAAGGTGAGGGTTAGGCAACTAGGTCTAACAGTGATTCTACGTACATGGGCTCCTAGAAGAACACGCACTCAAAGTGTGATTGGGATAGACTGCAGGGAGACCAAATAGTGCTGTGGTCTGAGGAACAAGTAGGGATGTGGTGCAGATTGTCCAAGAGTGACAAGAAACATGTGAAGACAAATATTTGGAATGAGAGAAGAGGGGGAGAAGAATCTGTAACTATGAGGAGAATTTTCAGAAGATGTAGAGCCCCAAGTGACTGAAAATAGTAGAAAAGTAAAAAAGCATCTTTAACTAATTAGAAGAGAGCTTAAAAGCTGAGAGTAAGGGAACTGCTAAGTAAAAACTTAAATAGATTTCATTTTTATAAGATGATGAAAAATCACAACATAGGAAATAATATATAAAAGTGAATGAGATAAAACAGTGGTTTTAGAAAGTTTTGTGGTGATTCTAATTTTCTAATTTGAAATTAGGCATTAAGAACAATTCTACACACAAATATTGTTTAAAAGATATAAAACTATATAATACAACCACGTATTTATCTCCTCAACTACATTGTTTAATATGATAACCAAATGTAAAGCTAATAATGGACTCACTCTACCACAAATTAGAGAAAAATTAGATAACCAGAGTGATGCAATAAAAGACTACATTTTTAAGGTTGTATGTAACATTTTCTAGCAATGTACAAACATAAAACTTGTAAAAATGTATTTTTGGTCATACTTGCTTTGTTCTTTTTCCAGACAACTGGGCAACAGAAATGTCATTTGATCCATGCTTAGATTCTTGAGAGAACCAGAAACATAATGGGCTGCAAAACACCTTAAATTGCTGGCATCATGAATGCTTCCTGCCTAATTCTGTTGGACAACAGAGACAAAGTAAGCCCTGTAATTACATCCCAGCCTGATCTATGCTTACAGTCATGTAATTAATACTTCCTCTGTAAAGCAATGGAATAATTTAAAGAGCAGATATTTTTCAACCATGGTCTGAAAAAAAATCCCTGAGAGGGGAATACATGTGCATTTTAGCTACATGCAGACACTTCTGGGATTCCATTTGCTAAGAGAAACTGTAACCAGATTCTCAGAGCTTTCATTGTAGTGAGAGATGAAAATGATACTTCCTTCCTGCTAAAGACTATAGTGGGTGGCAAAAGAAACGGTGACAGGCGCCTATATTTATTCCATGAGGATTTATGAAAATGGTAAACATAATCTCACTTCCTGGCTACCTGAGCCACTCAAGTATGGTGCCAACCACATTTACAGAGCCTCGGCCAGGAAATCAGTGCAGAAATCTGGCACCGAAGGTTAGACTTTAACTTACGCGATAGAAATAAAACACTGTACTCTAGCAAATCTATACTGACTTCCCAATTCCATTCATAGTTTCTAATGTCTGCTTGTAGAGAGGCATTTACTATAGTAAAATGGATCCTACAGAACTCAGAGACACATATCAAATTGTTTTGCAACATGAAAGTAGGGAACAGAGTCACAGTAAGAATAGAAACTAACAATATAGATTGTATTGCCGAGAAGCTACATTTTCAACAATTGTTTCAATTTAAAATATCTCACCATTATTTTCCTTTAAAGAATTTCTATACATGCCTCGTGAAATTCTATATTTTCAGTCTCTCTCCATTCCCAGCCAAATTCTAAGCAAATGTCAACTTTGTCTATTCCTTTCCATTGTTTCTATTTAATATTTAGAATACACAAAGAGTAATTCTAGGATACACACAGGGCCAGTGAGGTGGCTGTTCCCTCTTCCTGAAACACTCCCTCCATTTACTTTTCACAACATTAACTACACTACTTGATCCTTGACATATTCAACATGAAGTTACCCTGATCACTCTTCTATTTCTCTACCATTACTCTATTAATATCCCATGCAATACCTAACAGTGTTGAACATTTTGTTTATTGATTTGTCTGCATTTGATATATGAAGGTTGCCATAAAATTGTGAAAATAAAGTGACAGTGAAAGAGCTAAGAGATTATCATAGTTGTCTTAGTCTGCTTGAACTAATAATTTTTTGTTTTCTCACAGGTCTGGAGGCTGCAAAGTCCAAGGCCTAGGTGCTGACCAATTCAATTTTGGGTGAGGGCTCTCTGCCTGGCTTGCACACTGCCTGCTCTCTTCTCACTATGTCCTCACATGGCAGCTTTCTCTTTACTTCTTATGAAACCACTAATCCCATCCTGAAGGTCTTATTCTCATGACCTAATATAACCTTATTACCTCCCCTAGACCCCCATCATCAAATAGCATCATATTGGGGGTTAGGGCTTCAACATATGAATTTTGGGGGGACAGAAACATTCAGTTGATAACACCAGTATTCCAAATTTCGTTCCCTTCAACACAGTAGAAACAACAGCAAAAATAAAATTGCTTGATTATTTGATTGAATTACTTTATGACTTTCATAGAGGGAATCTATTTTGTTCTAGCATAAGGATACAGTTCTCACCTACTAGTAAATAACATTCATTTCCAGAAAAACTTGACTTATGCATCTTCACTCTAGTGACTTCACTGGTTCCATTTTATATTCATAAACTCAGTTGGTTTGCTTATAAATTATGGGAACACTTAATTTCAATCTCCGAATGATGCCAACAAAAACATGAACTGTTTAAGATAATATATGATTCTGCATGAATATTTAAAGGCAATAAGCCAGATTTATATTCCGTGAAACACAAAATAAAAATCTTAACAAAAGAACTCAATGATTAATAGGACACATCAAAACACACCACCTTTTTGGCACAATGATTCTGAGCTCACATATAAATAGTCTCCTGTTCTGCAGGCAAACCCACAGAAGAGGGAGTCCCTCTCTGTTGGAGATCACTCCATTTTTCCATTAGAAAAGAGTAAATAGGGGGTTTTAATAGACTTTTGGCTTATGAACTATGAAACTCAATATATGTTCCAATTTGCAAAAACTGGAAACACAAAATAGGCCAATGGCCCAAGTCCAAGTGGACTCAGTTTTCCAGAGTCAAAAACTAAAAAGCACAAAAAACAGTAAGAAAACTCTCATTAAAATTACCAAAAGCAAGAGATATTAGAATTGAATGTTTTACTCATTGAACTCATCATTTTTCACTTCCTTTAATTGTCAATCTCACCTCAAAGACTGAATCCACTTTAAAATGATCAAAAATGATTTGTTGGAAATGTATAAGACTGAATAGTGATATTGCCCACATGTATATTGTAAAAACATTCATTGCAATCAGCCTCATAAGAGCAATGTTAACAGACCAATAAACACAGAAGTCAATAGCTACATTTTTCATGCATTTGACATTTTCTGGGTGGATACAAGCTATGCACAAAATATTGTGCTTACAAACTATGTTCAAATACTATTTACAAAACCAGTAACTACGAGTTAAAGTGGGAATGTTGGGTTAAATGTTTACCTAAATATATTATTTGAGGACTCAAAAGTTAAGTTATTCAACTTCAAGCAAAGCCCGTCTTCTCAAATATAGAAAGCAAATGCTCTCTAGTTAAAGAAAGGGACATGTGAAAGTTTCATTGAGATCACAGCAGAAGACAGAAGCAAGCACTGTAAATGCACAGACAGAGGAAAGCTCTTAACACAGCGTGCCCTGTGTCCTACCTTCAGGACCTCTGCTGCCAATCGTATGCAGAGGTGGGTTTGCCTCACACGGCAGTACCAGCGTGGTGAAGATTCTCTACCAATGCACTATGTAAATCATCTTGTTCTGAATCTCTCATATGAATTGGTCAAATCACAGGGCTACTGCATGAAGTCTACTTATACTATCTCCTACAGTATTTAATATTTTTTCTTCTTTAAATTTCCATGGCACTATTCTTTTGTTTGCCTTTCCAGTTCTTTTTTTTTTTTTTTTTTTTTTTTCCCTGAGACGGAGTCTCGCTCTGTCGCCCAGGCTGGAGTGCTGGAGTGCAGTGGTGCGATCTCGGCTCACCGCAAATTCCGCCTCCCGGGTTCACGCCATTCTCCTGCCTCAGCCTCCCGAGTAGCTGGGACTACAGGTGCCCGCCACCACGCCTGGCTAATTTTTTGTATTTTTTTTTAGTAGAGATGGGGTTTCATCATGTTAGCCAGAATGGTCTCGATCTCCTGACCTCATGATCTGCCCGCCTCGGCCTCCCAAAGTGCTGGGATTACAAGTGTGAGACACCGCGCCCAGCCCACTTTTTTGGTTCTTGAATGACTACTTTTCCATCTCCCCTATAGCATGTTCTTGTAGTTCACTCTTTAAATAAGAGGTCCTGCACCTCTAAGAATTCTATTATCTAGGCCAGATCTCCAGGCTCAATCTCTGTCCCAAGTTCCAGATCCAAATATCTAACTCTTTACTACACAACACCTTTTGGATGTCCCACAGGTACCAAAAATCAAATAGGACAAAAACCAAAGTCATCACCCGCACCTTCAGAACCTGCTATCTCCTCGATGTCCCCTGCTTTGTCTATAATGCACCAACCGCTCAGAATTGCTAATCTAAAGTCTGAGGGGAGATCTGAGCTTCTTCCTTTCCTCTGTCTTCCAAAGAGAAGTCAAATGATTATAATGCTTCCTTCATCACGCAGCAGCCTTGGTTAAAACTTTCACTGTTGGCAGGGCCCAGTGGCTCACGCCTGTAATCCCAGCACTTTGGGAGGCCTAGGCGGGTGGATCACGAGGTGAGGAGATCGAGACCATCCTGGCTAACATGGTGAAACCCCGTCTCTACTAAAAATACAAAAAAAATCAGCTGGGCGTGGTGGTGGGCGCCTGTAGTCCCAGCTACTCGAGAGGCTGAGGCAGGAGAATGGTGTGAACCCGGGAGGCGGAGATTGCAGTGAGCCGAAATTGCGCCACTGCACTCCAGCCTGGGCGACAGAGCGAGACGCCATATCAAAAAAAAAAAAAAAAAAAAAAAACCCAAAACAAAACAAAACAAAAAAACTTTCACTGTTTTGTTTCTTTTCTATTTATGGAAATAATTTTTTGCCATCAGTTATTTGTCAGATATTTGCTAACTGAACAGTTACGAACTCTTTAAAAAGTGTCTATATTGGGAAAAACAGACAGGCAAATGTGAAATATTATAACCTTACTTTCAAGTGGTTTCTCTCTCAAACTTTCCCTAGCCTTCTATTCTATCCTTGACATTGTCAATATTCTTACCATGACCCTCCCCAATCTATTGAAAACTCTCAAATTATTCCTTATAATCTGTAAACCAGCTATAGATTCCTGAAAGGAATGTAAACAAATTTAAATAAAATACATTTAAATTTCTAAAAATGAATTTACGTTTTTTTAAAGTAAGAGACAAGTGAATTGCAAATTGCAATTTGAGACTCAAGCCCTGAAAAGAGAGGAACAGGGATGCCAAAACTCCGTGTAAATCAATGTTAGAAACAGGGGAATGGAGTGTGTCATCCCCCAGAAGCCATGAACAAAGGTCAACAGAAAAAAAGCCAAGTCAGAGCAAAAGTGAGCAAGCAAAGTAGCAAAACAGAGCTCCGGTGGCAGAGACAGAGCTGTGGCATTTAATAGAGAAATAAGTCAAAGCAACTGGGGCATGATTTTGAGTGCCTGGAGTGGCATCATCAACATCCAGTAGGTACTAATGGGGGTTCCTTTGGAAGACTGGCCATTTTGCCAATATTTGTGGTCCTCAGTCTGTCTTAAAGGGGCTCTGATTTGCAAACTTCACAAAACATTCTACATAGCCACTATCTTTAAAAACAAAAACAAAGCCGGGTGTGGTGACTTATGGCTGTAATCCTAGCACTTTGGGAGGCCGAGGCGGGCAGATCATCTGAGGTCACGCATTCAAGACCAGCCTGGCCAACATGGTGAATCCCCGACTCTACGAGAAATACAAAAATTAGCCAGGCCTGGTGGCGTGTGCCTGTAGTCCCAGCTACTCGAGAGGCTGACGCATCAGAATCACCTGAACCCGGGAGGTTAAGGTTGCAGTGAACTAAGATGTGCCACTGCACTCCAGCCTGGGTGACAGAGTGAGACTCTGCCTCAAAACAAAATCAAAAACAAGGAAGCAAACAAAAACCTTGAAATGTAGAATTACAAGCATGGCTTGCTAGGCCCAATAGATTTTATTTTCCAGTTTGCTGGCTGGTAGTTAAAGCCAAGAAAATGGTGATAACCTCCAACAAGGCAAGCTCAGTTCATTTGTATTCTTAGCATCCTTAAACCCTTATAGTAAGTGACTGTACCTTCTATATGTCATGCAGTATTATACTGACATATTTTACTTACCTCTTTCATTAAATATAAGTTGCAGTATGTCAAGGACTATTTCTTTACATCAACACAGAATTGAAGAATTGAGAACACTGCCTTTTACAATGAAGGTCCTTACGAAAGTATTAAAATGAGAATAAGCTTAGAGGTAGATAATAAGAGTTTTTATTATAGATAATACTAAACTGAATTTATGTAGATAAATGGGAAAATTTCATTTTAGACAACTTGGTGATTCCATAAATCACTGAGATTTATTTAGGACACTAAAAATCACTCAGATTATTTAGGTCTATGCAAGGTACACCAAATAAGCACACCTCATAGGCAAACTTATTTTATTGACTGTTTTTCTAACTCATTAAAGAGAGCCTGAGTCTCAAAGCCTAAAAATCTTCTAAGTATCTCTCAATAGATTCAACAATTTTTATTTTGCTATTTGCTTTATTTAAAAGTTAGTCATAATAGGTATTAAATAGTTTTATGAGGTTCTCTGCATTTGGACATAGGCCATATGTGGAAACTTGCCTTTATTCAAATGGACCTCTCTCTAAATAAGATCTATAAAAATGAAGACATTATTTACATTCACTAAAAATATTTTGAAGGCAGTGAGAGTTACTCAATACAAACAAACTTTAAGATGGCCCTTTTACTGGAAGGATATTGAGTATCTTGCAGAGCACCCAAGCTATAGGCAAATCAGGCAACCAATAAGTCCGGTAATTCCAATATCATCAGGATGATCATCTCTCTTCTCATCTCCACCTATGGGTCACCTTAACACCTCTCTCTCTCTCTCTTTCTCCTCACATCCACCTTTTCATTCTTTGCCTGGCATTCTCTCTCTCTCTCTCTCTTATTCTTTCTGTCTCCCTACTCCCACCTCCAGCAAGCCTAGGATCTGCTCACAAATGCTCAACTCTAAATATTAAAACTTTAGCCACAATAAATACATACAATAAGAAGAAAATACTAGAGAAAGAATGCGTCAACCAATCTGGGCCACATGCCAATAACTAGACCAACTGATCTGAGGCCAAAAGAGTGGGACACTGTAATTTGTCCAGTTATAAACTAATCAACTATTGTGTAGTAAAACGGCATCTCTAGGGCAATGGAGTGGGGTAAGATACAGGGCCCAGAAGAAAAGTTAGGGCCGCTGAGCAGACAAACGAAAGTTCTGTATTTCCAGGAAGAAATTAGCATGTAACTTAATGGGTTTTTTAAAGCAGATTTTTTA
The DNA here is from genome assembly GCF_028858775.2 of Pan troglodytes. Lineage (NCBI taxonomy): Eukaryota > Metazoa > Chordata > Mammalia > Primates > Hominidae > Pan > Pan troglodytes. The sequence goes on along the minus strand of NC_072412.2, from coordinate 86,252,917 downwards.
AGCATTAAATGTGACATCCACATGTGCAGATCTTTTATAAATTGGTATTTAGTTACTTGAGCATAAATGTCAATAGTACAGGCTGAATAAAGTCCAGGCTGCTTAAAAGGCCTTCTGTCCTGTTCTATTTCCACTGTTATTTATTTAATATTCCCAGAATGGTAATAAAGCAAACAGTGGTATTTAACTTCTTTGTGTGAAATGAATTTTTGTCTGTTTTAAATATGTAGTGGTTTTCTTTAAAGTGGGATGTTCACACCATCACATTTGAATTGACCTTTATGAGTACAAATGATTGTTTCCTTTTATTGTTTAAAGCTATGCTTCAAAGAAATGGCAATATAGCAGCTACATGTTTAATATGATAATGACCTCATTTAGAATAATTTTTAGTGTGTAGTCTTGTTAAAATTCCATCCAAATTCTGTAATATTTGTAGAAACCATTTTATGAAAATTTTAATAAGATAGTATACATTAAAAAAACTTTAAAAATCTATACAAAGGAAAATCACATTTCTCTACTATACTAACATGGATTTTAGTATGATCACTATAGTCCCAAAATATTCAAAAATAAACGATCACCACAAAAACAAGGGTTATAAAAAAATTAAATATGGAGTTAAAAATAGTATTTTCTATTGTGCCCATAGAGCTCACACTTAAGAAATTATAGTGCTTCCAGCCTTTCCCCTTAATTATCCTGGAGAAGAGAGAAGCCACTATTTGATTTGGTTCCATGGACCCCTACGTGGACTTTTTGATAAAAAAAAAAAGTTATGAAACTATTTGATTTGATTTTAGGAGAAAACCCCAGCCTCCAACCTCAGCTTGTCTACCCAAGAAGGAAAAAGGGGGCTCAGAATGGGGCAGGAATTTCCTGTCCAGGTCCGTCTTTCACTACCTTTGAAACAGAGTTCAGCTCCAGGTCTGTTGGCTGATGACCCCCGATATAATACCCTGAGGCAAGATGTCCTTGTCGGCTGCGCACCTCACCTTCTGTAGGCTATGAGGCACTTTTGCTTAATAAACTTGTAAAACACTGACAAACCAAAGGCTTTTTCCAGAAACTAAAATATTAGTTCAAAGAGTTTTAACCTCTCAATCTTCTTTATCAAACTGTGTATGCCATAGGAGGCAGGGGAAAATGGAAAGAAGTGCGCAGAAGAAAATCTCATTGCACCATCAAAACTATGTCAGAAGCTATCATTGACATCCTTGAGATAAGAGGCAGAAAACAAGATAAATAAGTTGTCAAAACAGACAAACAAAAGGAAATTGAAAGGGAAGACAAAGGGCAAAGAAGAAAGCAGTGAAAACAAAAGAGCAAAAAAGCTTATCAATCATAAGAAAGCTCATCCCTCTCAACAAAGGGAGGAGGCATGATGCAAGTTAAGGAAAACTAATATTAATCATACTAAGCCAGTGCATGGCATACTTATTATCCATGTCATTTATGCCATGGGGAAAGAATAAGAGTAAATAGTATACAAGTTAACTCATTATTGATAAAGCATGAAAAGTATTGGCTTTTGAAAATAAATTATATTGTCCATCTCTTGTGGGCTTTTAAAAATATTCCTCTATTTAAAAAATGGTTTCAGTTCAGTTTTTAGTATCCAGTGAGCCCTCTGTAGCTAGCTCAACTTATAAAGTTTAAACTATTATCTTGTCAGTTATAGTTTCTGTCATTGTCATGCACATAGGACTGTGGAATAAAAAGAAAAACTAAAATGAGTTAAGTTTAAATGTGAACATGAACTATCATTTTCTTTTTTCAAGTAGAATCTTGATGAGTAACTCACTGTCAAAACAATGCATAGAAACATGAGGAAACTGTCAAATTAAAAGAAAATTAGTATAATAAATGCATAAAAATAGACTATGATGTGAATAATTCTGTGGAGAATAAAAAGCAATAAAGATAAGTTTCAAACAGTATCCAGTTAATTTTTAAGAGCAGAAGGAAAAACAGGTTAGAAAACACGCATAGGAATAAGGACATTCTTTTTAAGCCTTCCATAATAGCTCTCCTGAGAAATAGTTTTTAATTATCATATATGATACAAATGAGCATTGACCATCCACTGGAGAGCAGAATCCTCATCCATAAATATAAATTAGTTTTAACAGGCAACTACATTTTGCTACTATCACAAAAGACTATTTTCTTATTATGTATTTGTGCTAGTCAATTTGTCGTAGATGACTGTGGACTTCAACCTGAGAGAGTATTTTTTTATTAATAGATTATCTTAAGCATTAGCTGAAGTGTTTGTTAGTTTTCCATTTTAAAATATTTCTCCCTGTTGATATCTTTTTTGCCCCCTTTGATAGAAAAAGTGGTTATACTTAAGGCCCGGAATAATTATAAGGGAATGGAAAGAAATTGGACACCTCATATTTTTCTAAAAAAATTTGTTTAATAATTTAACACATGTGTTTTTGAGATTTCTAAATTGCTATGGTTAAAAAAGTAATAGAAATAACTTAATTATATAATGGTCCTCCACTATGGTAGGTCTTTGGATATGCATGACTGTAAACGTCTGCAGTAAAGAGACAATTAATTGGAGAATTAGTAATTCTCCACAGAATTATTCACACATGGTAGTGAGTTACCATGATGAATCTGGACTGAGAACGCAGTAAAAATTCCCAGATAAGCCCAATTGCATAAATAAGCCTTTGAAAAGTATTGTTGGTTTTAAAGCATCAGCCTGAGCAATGTCAAATTCTTACAGATAACAGAACATATACTTTAAGTGAATGAACATATAACCATACACAAAAATAAGATAAGAAACCCTTCATGTATCAGAAACCATGGAGAATTCCTGAGATGGTACAACGATGGGAACAAAAGAAAGAAGGAGAGTGTAACAAAGGAAATACCAGGGATAATGCCACCCAAAAGACTGAGGGCTCCACCATGACCCTCCAGGCCTGAGAGAAGGGGAGCCTGTGCACCGGGGACATCCCAGGAACAACAGAGAAGTCCACCACCCTGCAGCTGCCCCCTTCCAGGGAGCAAGGTAGGACGTGGAAGGAGACAGTATGGGAGTTTATGTTAAAGAGATCACACAGCTGCAGGGGGCTGTCCATCTCTGGAGACAACAAGAAAAACAATCTCTAAGCAAACACATGTTTCCTTAAATTTAACTAAAGACACAGTAGAGTACAAAATAAGCCTTAGTAAAAGTTCCCAACATTTCTGCCAAGCAGGTTGTGCAAATGAATGCAGCAGAAATTCTAACAAGTAATCTTAGATACAAATATACACACTCATGAATCACATCGCCAAAGAAATAAAGCAACACAATGAAAGAGAAATAAATTCAACCAACAAAACAATTTACATGTGAGGTAATAGTGTTGATAAAAACAATCTAAAAGAGACTTTTAAATATTCCCAGAAAAATAAGGGAAATAAGTTTACTTATAAAATGCAAATAGGCTGTCATTAAAAAAAAGAATCAATCAGCCTTACTTCCCAAGGGGAACAAATCCAAGCACTAACTCTAAATCAGTTCATAACTGATTCCTTAAAACTTACATGTTAGTTTTAGTCCAGGAAGTTTCCTAAATTTTCACAGGCTTAATGTCTCCCTCCTTCCTCCCTTCCTTCTTCCCTCCCTCCCTCCCACCCTCCTTCCTTTCTTTCTCTTTCTTTTTCTTTCTTTCCTTCCTTCCTTCTTTCCTTCTTTTCTTCTTTCCTTCTTTCTTTTCTTTTTTTCTTTCTCTCTCTTTCTTTTCCCTCCATCCCTCTCTTCCTTCCCTCCTTCCTTCTCTCCTTCTTTCCTTTCTTTCATTAGTCTCCCTCTTTAAAATGTCATATAGCTTCCCACTATCATCTTCAATAATATCATAGCATTACATCCCTGGTGTCATACCTACTTTTTTTATTACCAGCAGCCAAATGCTTAACACTTCACCTACACAGATGGTCAAATGAGTCACTCTATTTGTAAAGGTCTAAAAGCATATACATAAAATACTAAGTCTTGATTGCTTATCTTAGGCTGAATTTCTATTTCATTTTTTTATAGATGAGAGACATACAAAATCTTTTTCAATAACTATTTTCTGAGAAAACAGCCATACCCAGCCCTTAGCCAAATCATTTCCTCTATTATGAAGAAATGCTAAAGGCAATGCAGTCCAGCTCAGCAATTCTACTTTTCATAGGAGTCAACATTCTGAATGTATTTGTTACATTAAGAAAGGAAACAGAGACTATCAATCAGACTTTCAGATCCTGTTTTAATCAGAACCCATTCAGGAAACAGTCTGAAAAGCCAGAACTTTCAATGCCCCTGTTCAAGAAGGTTTTTTTCTAACTGATTTGCAGCCCACAGAGGAAGAACAAATACTGGCGATGCTTTCTATTTAATTTGGTATAAGTTCATAAAACAAATTGCCCAGATAATTGGACATGTCTTCAATTCTACACTACATTTTCCATAGATGTAAACCAGATTTATAACTTAGAAGTGCAGCAATAAAAGTGCATAGCTTGTAACAGACTTGTGCCAAGTCTTATGTCAAAGTGAAATAAAAAATGAGACAGACCACTTTGAGTAATCAAATCTGTCAGCTCAGTTAACTCCTTTTAAAGTACTGATGATAAACTCTAAAGTCTGCAAAACAAAACAAGTTTAATTATTTCTATTAGTACAAATATAGGTATGCAGGAAATAGATATTTTAAATAGATTTCCCAAAAATAAACTTATCACCCTAAATCCTTCAAATAATTTTTCTTGCAGTTTTTTCTATTATTCCTTTTTTTTTTTCCTTTGGAGAATTAAAAACCCACTCACACATGGAAACTACTATCTTGAGGCTAAATTCCCATTTTCCTCTGAGTTTTTCCACCCTTGCTGAAGTCAGAGTTGGCAATTATGCTTTTCTAGACTGGACCGTCTGGTCACCATTTGTCTGGTCCCTGGTCCAAAAAGGAAAAAAAAAAAAAAAGATCAACAATATTATGTTGGAAAACATAAGGTGGCTTTTAGGCACATCTGTTAGTCCTGTGATAACTAAATAAATCCAGTTATTATAAGCAAAGCTTAAACCTAAAGACATCTTCTAATTGAATTCTTCCTTTTTGTGGTCAAGAAAAGGGAAGAACATTAATGGTAATAAAATAGGGAAAGCAGAATTTCCATCTGCAAAGACTTTCCTAAATCTATGTACTTCTTCAGGCTATTTGCCAAAGGCAACATTCCAGAGAAACTGAATTTAAATAATACCCCATTCCAGGAATGAGGAAAGCAGATACACGAATATGTGGAGATCAATTGGTATTAGTAACACATTTCCAGAATTTGAATTTTAAAAAGCCTTTTTTAGAGAAATAAACCACTTTTCCCCCCAAAAAATCCCTCCTTGTATTAAAGTAAATTATTTTACTATTTATTGCTAAAGTATCTAATACTTCCCTCTGCTTCTTTTCTTCCTTCCTTATTTTAGTAATAGAAACAACATCCACCATTTGGCCAAACTAGAAACCAAGGTTATCATTCTTGAATCAAATTAAAGATAAATACTTCATAGCTCTAACTTTTAAATATTTCTCAAAATAATTCTTTTCTCTCTTATTACAATTACTGCTTACTTCCCTGTCTGCCTAAATGCTCAATTTCTTTTACCACAACACTTAACATCTCATCTCTACAAAAACATCGCATGGCAGTTCTATTGTTATGTGTTCTTGAATATGCCTTCTCCAAGTTTGAGCTCTTGAAGAAGGAGGATCATGTGTTTTTCATCCTCAATGTCCTAACACCCAGCTGATTAAAAAAAAAAAAAAAACACTAAGTTATTATTTGTAAAAACACTAAGTAATTATTTGTAAAAATTATTGATGAACAAATCAATGAATGAATGATAGACACATTACTGACTTAAGTAGTGAAATCTCTGTTTCAACTGTGGTCAAGATATGTAATTTTTACCTTATTAGGTCAAATGGAATTGAACAATTGGACCAATTTTGACAAATTTGCTAAAATGCATTCAGTGTCTCTTGAAGTTGAGTTCACATGTAGGCACAATAAAAGAGTCCCATTGTTTTTTTTAATTGGCATAGATTTTTTTTTTCTTATAGTTCGTTCTGCATTGCACTGTTTTCTTAGATTTTTGTGTAACCCTTTTTGAATATTTTTAATTGTTTTGTCTTGTTTTTTCTCTTGGTTTTAAAATTCAGAACTGAATGTAACTGTAAATATATCTTTCATTTTCTTTATAATTTATCTAGTGGATTTACATGCCATTGAGCACTTAATAAATTTATATGCTAATTTTAGAGCATATATTTGGAAATAGAACCAAAGACAAGTTGCATAAAATGCCACTTTCTACAAAGACAAATGGCATAAAAAATATATGGACTTTTTTGGGGGGAAGTATTCATGTAAATTTTTTAAGGAAATTAATGCAATCTGCTCATTAGGGGAAAGCCTATTTGAAATAAAATTTTTTTTCTCTAACCTCATATTTCGTTTTGTGTGTGTGTGTGTGTGTGTGTGTGTGTGTGTGTGTGTTTCAGTGAGCCCTTATTTGGGCATATATCCCATTAACTGAAATAAGGGTGGTTAGCCCTCAGGGGAGCTCTGTTGCCTTCTTCAATTTCTTCTGCCATAAAGAAGTCCTCTATAAAAACCACTCCATGACGTGGACTATTTTAACTCTTACATACAAGTTATGCAAACCTTAAACTGCATCTTACAAGAATGGAGGCAGCTCTTCAATCCTAATTTACATGTTGTTTACTCTTTTCTACTATCATATTGCTTTGGAACCATATTTATATCACTAGATACAGATTTTCTCATCTTCTTTGCCTGGGTTTTAACATTTACTATTATGTTCACTTCTTTAACTCAGGGTTTATTTTTTGAAATTATGAAATATTTAAACAAACGCTGGAAAATGAGCAGCAGTCATGTTTCAGAAGCTTGCTCTTTTCTCTTTTTTGTTAGTATTTCCACTACAGAATGAGCAACTCACTCCAACTAACTCTCCTCACAACTAGTGCTCTGTTTCTAATCTGAATTCACATTAGAACTCCAAATCCACTCTTATTAGTGGCAAGACTGATTCCTTTACTCTCTCACCTCACATATGAAGGTTGTTACAAAGTTGATGAGGATAATCAAGTCATATTGGAAAGAATGTTTTGGACTGTGAATATGCAGCTGCAATGAGGATATATTTTGGCACTTCCAGCATTATAAAAGCTAGAATGATTAATAAGAAGTATGGAATTGATCTACTGAGAATACTGTAATCCCTTCATGGTTATTAAGAGATGTGTGAAGCACATAAAAACAAATGTAGATTGTTACTAAAAGGATTCATGATTTAATTTTATCCCCTTTAAAAATATATTTTTTGAAATTTTACAAAAAATTCTCAAGTTGTGACTTCCATGCTTAGATCAGTGTTTTTAAATAATGCCATATCTTAATAGGTTGCAACAAAAATTATATATTCCAAGTACTCTAAATTGTACAGTAGAATCAACACACACAGTTACTTCTGTTTCCTCCTGACACCTCCCTAAAATAATAAAGTGGATTTTTAAGGCATTAAACCACAAATACAAGCGTCATGTTAGAAAAGACAACAGCAGTGCACATTCGGAAGCTAGAAAGCAAGCGAATAGACAAATAGCAACTTAGCCTTGAAAAAGGTGAATCCCAAGATAGCAGTGGAGACAGTCTAGAAGCAGAAGAAAAATGATTTACACTGCAAAACTCAGAAATCCCCCCAGAATTGACAGCACCAGATATTCACAAACCTGAAAATAAATTATGGTTAAAATTTATCAGGATTGTTGAACATCTGCAAACAGAGAATAAGATGCCTAACTACACCACAGCTAGGCAACTTCTTCTGCAGAAGGCTGAAGTTTACCTTCCATAGAGGATGAGTTAGAGGGATGCTGAACTACAGAACAAAGGGCATACGAAGGGCACATTAATTTTAATCAGCTACATGCGGAACCATGAGAGCTCTCTGATCCTTCCTCTTACATAATGTTAAGAATACTAGCAGCCAGCATCAGACCCTCCTGGTAGGAGGTTAGATAATTCTTCAACGGGAAGTCTAACCAGACTAAGAGAAAACATGTGAAAAACACTAGCAGTTAGGAGTTCACAGCAAACAGCAGGGCCAGATCACCTAACAGAGAGACATACCAGTTGACAACCCTAGAGCTTCTAATCAGATATTTAATGACTCATTCTTAAGTGTTTATGGGTGGCCAAGGATCTTAGTACATTTCAGGAAAGCCTCTAACATGAAGGACACAGACCAAACAGAAATAACAAATTTGGATAAAATAGAGTAATGAAAGCTGAAGGCTTTACACATGTGTATATGTTGTGTGTTTAGCTTCTGGCCATCTAGAGATAAGAAATTTTACTTCAATGAAAAAGAACACCATGATATTAAAAAATCAAGACCCAGATCAGTAAACCTTTTGGAAATCAGAAATATCATGGCAGAAATGAAAAAAAAAAACTAGAAAATTTTGAATGCTTGAGATATCTAAGAAATTAGAATAAAAAGTCTAAATGTAGAAAATTCAACATGAAGAAAAAAATAGAGCATCAATCCAAAAGGTTCATTCTCTGAATAATAGGAAAACACAAAGAACAGAGGAAATTATGTTAAGGAAATTACCAAGCACATAATTCAACAAATGTTCCAACTGGAACAAGTTCAGAATGAAAAGCCCATGAAATGCCCAACACGGTGGGGAAAAAAATCTTTTTAGGCCTACAACAAAGCATATCACTTTAAAATTTAGAGCACAGGGACAAAACTTGCAAAATGAAAATATCAGAATGGGCTCAAACTTGTAAGCAGCAACACTAGATGCAAAATTTTTTTTAAAAAAGTAATTAAAACTATGACTTCAAAATTAGGAGTAAATATTACTGCCATTCTATACGTTTATAGCAGCCAAACTGGGAATCGAATGTGAGAGTAAAGACATTTTCATATGTACAAATTAACACAAAATTGATCTCCCAAACACTCTTTCTCAGGAAAATAACAGAAGGCTTGCCACCAAAATGAGTGTATAAACCAAGAAAATGAAAGACATGGAATTTTTTGGATGCCAATTTAGAGAGATTACGAAACAACAATAGCTCTGCAAAGGACCAAGCAATAAGTCCAGAGGAGACCAGGAAGAAAAACTTTCCTAGAAGGATATCGTCAAGAAGATGGAACTAATAAGAATGTAAATAAGTTTAAAATATCGAGAAAACATGTATACTTTAGCAGAGAGTTTCGGGATTAGTTATTGCTAGGTATATAGAAAACAGAGCAACCAAAACACATACACACACAATTTTTTAACTCAAAAATAAAACTAAAGAAAATATCTAAGAAAGGAAATATAAACATAACTTATGTGAGTTATCTGTGAACAAAATATTTATATTCTCATTATATAATAACATAAAAACAAATTATAAATCAAACAAAAAAATAAACATATTTGGAAAATGAGAGGACAAAGTGAAGGAAATTGGCCAGGCATGGTGGCTCATGCCTGTAATCTCAGCACTCTGGGAGGCCGAGGCAGGCAGATCATTTTAGGTCAGGTGTTCCAGACCAGCCTGGGCAACATGGTGAATCCCCATGTCCACCAAAAAATACAAAAAAAAATTTAGCTGAACATGGTGGTGTATGCCTGTAGTTCCAGCTACCTGGGAGGCTGAGGCAAGAGAATCACTCGAAGCCGGGAGGCAGAGGTTGCAATGAGCCAAAATTGTGCCACTGCACCCTGGGCGACAAGAGCAAAACTCCGTCAAAAAAAAAAAAAGTGAAGAAAATTAGAGATATAAAAGATTTATATATTCATTTTTCATTGTAGCAAGTCAAGACATAATGTCTTAAACTAGAAAACTACAACTATATCACTAAAATATACAGGGAAAATATCAAAACAATGGATGAAAGCTTTTAAATTTTTGAGGAGAAGTGGATAAAGGAGAGGAAAGTAGACATTATTTTTATAAAAAGACTTGTAGAAATATTGGAATATAAATTTCTATAAAAAATTACACATTTACTTAATTCTATATTTCTTTATTTTAAAAGCAACTTTAAGCAATAATTGTATTAAACTTATAAAGGTTTTTTTGAGAAATGATATGCTATATTGAAACAAGCTTGGAGAAAATTCTGTGCTTCGAGAAAGAAACTCCATCTTAATATTAACTAGGTTCGTGGCTGTTGAGTGTTGAGGTTGATGAAATAATTGGCAATGGTAGTAACTGAAACCAGAATCAATGCTGATGATTTTTTCAGAGGGATATTTTCTGGTGCCAAAAAAAATTTTGGAAAAAAATTGCAAGATTCAAGTACTAAGAAAATTTTAAGGTTTGCAGGAAATAGATAAATTACCATTAATGATGTTATGTGTGGTGAACAGCTCTGCACGTATCTTCTCAAGTAATGTTCTCAGAAATTGCTAAGGTAAAGATGTTCAGATTTTAAGTAAGAGAGTTTGCATCCACTCATATCATGTCTCCTTAATACTACAGGAAGCTGTCTTCTTTTTTTTCCCCCTCAAAGTTAACTTTTACTTTGATCCAACAGTTACATCCTCCTTCTGTATAATTTATCCCTCCTGCTTTTGGCTCCGAATTTATAGGCTATAAACACGCTCAAAATGGCTCTCCCATTTTAAAGATTAATGAATTAATCTAGAAAATCAGACCCTATCTCATCTCCATCGATTCCTACTGCATACATTAGACTAGCTCTCCCCTTCGCAATTAAGCCTTCAAAGGAATGGCTGAAATTGCTATCTCCATTTTCTCACATTTACTTCTTCAAATGACATAATAAGTTTCGATCCTTCCCATGGCCCTGTAAATGCTCCAGTAAATGTCACTATTTTCTAATGGGTTGTTTTCAGCCCTTATCTCATCTGACCTATGTGCGCTCCTCGTCATTGTTAACATCTTTGCTTCTCTCTCTCGGTTCTCTCCCTACCTCTCTATCCCTCAGTCCTTTCTGCTTGGCTATCTCTTAAAGCTTAAGCAGAATTTTAGAACTTTGTTTTTGGTTTTCTCCTCTTTTCTCCAGCCATTCTCTGACAGTTTGATCCATACCTTTAGCTGAATTAGATGCCCAACATGTACTGTACTTCCTTGATTGGGAACTCTTAAAATGACTAAAATTGTACACAGAATTTCTCCCAAATTAGTTTGTCCTTCTGAGCTCCCTTTTTTCTTGAAAAGTATCATGATTCACATAGAAATAGATGACCAAACAGGGGATTAATCCTAGTCTCCTCCTTCAACCTTATTTCCACACCAGTCATCTACACTTGTATATTGTTAATCCTTCTCTTTTTGCTTGCCTGATCTATTCTCTCCATCCATTGCTGTCTTTTCAAAGCATTATCTCAACAGCACTTTCACAGACAATGGGAACGCTCCCATTCCCAGTACCATTCCTCAGGCCTCCTACATCTCCAATACCTCTTATATACTGCAATCATGGTGATCTGTTTTAAAATGAAAATATTATTTTGTGTTTTAATTGAAACACAATATTTGTATATATTTAGGAGACATTTTAATCAATGGCTTCAATCCTTTCAATAGCTTCTCTTTACAGGTAAAGTCCAGACCCATTAGCACATGGTTTTCCATGATCTGGACACTATTATCTGTTGCTATATCACATTTACATTCCACGCTCTAACCATAATACACTTCTTCCAGCTCCCATATTATACATCTGTACATCATCTGTTCATATTGCATTATCATTCTTGAATTGAATTCTCCTCTCCTTCCCCATTTCTACACCCAGCTGGGAATATCTCCAATTAAGTCTCTTCTTCAAGGTCAACTTCTATGAAGCTTTCCTGGACTCTCCAACAAAATTTACCTACTTCTTCATTGTGCCACCACTTATCTCTCTGTATGGCTATATTTTGAAAGAAGAAAAATTTTTGCATTTCTATGTTGGACTGTGAGCTCTTTTAGGAAACAGCCTATGTCCTATTTGTTTTATAATACTAGTGTTTTAAAGAGTTCCTGAATAGTAGTCAGTGTTGGCCTTAGGAAATGCATAAAGTTCTAAATGTACTAAACATAACCAAAAGTTTACTTAAGAAAGCAATTCTAGATAGCTCTTTGCATGGAAGTTTCTATGCTTTGGGTTATGTGACCATGAATTCTGTATCACAGTCAAATGGACCAATGATCAGCCATCTCTAGATTAGACACAAAGGATGCTGTCTCCTTAAGTGGCAGTCTGGAGAACGCCAACTAGAAAAGCTGTTCTGTATTGGATATAAGCTATATCATCTAGTTATCTCTCAATGTTAAGCATAAGACAAAAGCAACAGAAGCAGACATAGTTATTTTAGTAACAGTGGAAGCAGTAGAGAGCATGTCTTGAGTGTAGTGGAATGGCTAGAAGAGAAGAACCTTCTGAGGAATTGTTCTAATGGGATGCTGCTGAATAAGTAATATTATTGTGCTTAAAAGAGCTGCTGTGCACAATATACTAAACAGGGTGAATGTTGTTCCACATCTCCATGGGGCCTCACTATGCTGCAGTTGAGATGGCACCACATGGCATATTTTGAAAATATTCTATGATCACTGATAGCTATATAAATTTCACAGAATGGACTTACATAATAGATTATACAATTCAACTTTATAGCATTTAAACTACTTCATTATCAGAGAGTTAATTTGTATATTAGTAGTACAAAATCTATTTGATGAAAATATATATATATATAAAATTCCCAGCTCTTATATTTCTACATTAGCTCCAGCTTAAGTTTTCCAAATGAGGACAACATTTACTTCTCACTTTTAGATTGATTTTATACTTCAATATTGAACTTGGAGCCTTGCTTCTCCAGTGTCTAGTTTATATTCCCTACAAATACAAACTTAGGGCTTCTCCTGTTTCTCTACATCCATAAATATGTGGTCAGAGATACAGTTGATCACAAATCCAACATACATAAGAGACACATAACATGAAAAATGGAATAACACCTACAAAAATTCTAGAGAGATGATTGGAGTCTAGATAGAAGTGATACATGATGAAGGAAGAATTTGGTGGGATCCATTAGATAGAAGAGTGTCTACTCAGGATATGCAGCATATATAGAAATACCCCAGAGTAAAGGGAAGACTGGATATACAGTATGGCAACCACTTGCACAATGTTGAGTATGAGTTTTTAATACAAAAACTAGAGTTAAAGAGTAGTCGATGAATAGAAGACCTCTGAGGTCATCTGGTTAACATTTCCTGTAAAAATGAATTTTACAAAATTCCATTGTTTTACAAGTTTCAAAACCAAGCCTCAGAGAGTTTCAGTTGCAAAATGTCAGACAGCTCCCTTGATAAATAAATTGGGATATACATTAGAAGTATATGGAATTTCTCCCAGCACAATGCTTGAGCTCTGCTAAGGGACAGACTGCCTTCTCAAGTGGGACACTGACACCTGCGCCTCCTGACTGGGAGACACTTCCCAGCAGGGGTCGACGGACACCTCATACAGGAGAGCTCCAGCTGGCATCTGGCGGGTGCCCCCTAAGACCAAGCTAGAGAAAAAAGAATGAAAAAAAAAAAGTCTCCAAGAAATATGGGACTATGTAAAAAGACCAAACCTACATTTGATAGGTGTACCTGAAAGTGATGCGGAGAATGGAACCAAGTTGGAAAACACTCTTAAGGATATTATCTAGGAGAACTTCCCCAACCTATCAAGACAGGCCAACATTCAAATTCAGGAAATACGAAGAACACCACAAAAATACTCCTCAAGAAAAGCAACCCCAAGACACATAATTGTCATATTCGCCAAGGTTGAAATGAAGGAAAAAATGTTAAGGGCAGCCAGAGAGAAAGGTCGGGTTACCCACAAAGGGAAGCCCATCAGACTAACAGCAGATCTCTCAGCAGAAACCCTACAAGCCAGAAGACAGTGGGGGCCAATATTCAATGTTCTCAAAGAAAAGAATTTTCAGCCGAGAATTTCATGTCCAGGCAAATTAAGATTCATAAGCGAAGGAGAAATAAAATCCTTTACAGACAAGCAAATACTGAGGGATTTTGTCACCACCAGGCCTGCCTTACAAGAGCTCCGGAAGAAAGCACTAGATGTTGAAAGTAACAACCAGTACGAGCCACTGCAAAAACATACCAAATTGTAAAGAACATCGACACTATGAAGAAACCGCATTAACTAACGGGCAAAACAACCAGCTAGCATTATAATGACAGGATCAAATTCACATATATCAATATTAACCTTAAATGTAAATGGGCTAAATGCCCCAATTAAAAGACACAAACTGGCAAATTGGATAAAGAGTCAAGACCCATCAGTGTGTGTATTCAGGAGACCCATCTCACATGCAAAGACACACATAGGCTCAAAATAAAAGGATGGAGGAAGATCTACCAAGCAAATGGAAAGCAAAACAAAGCAGGAGTTGCAATCCTAGTCTCTGATAAAACAGACTTTAAACCAACAAAGATCAAAAGAGACAAAGAAGGCCATTACATAATGGTAAAGCAATCAATGCAGCAAGAAGAGCTAACTATCCTAAATATATATGCACCCAATACAGGAGCACCCACATTCATAAAACAAGTTCTTAGAGACCTACAAAAAGACTTAGACTCCCACACAATAATAGTGGGAGACTTTAACACCCCATTGTCAATATTAGACAGATCAATGAGACAGAAAATTAACAAGGATATTTAGGACTTCATCTCAGCTCTGGACCAAGCAGACATAATAGACATCTACAGAACTCTCCACCTCAAATCAACAGAATATACATTCTTCTCAGCATCACATGGCACATATTCTAAAATTGACCACATAATTGGAAGTAAAACATTCCTCAGCAAATGCAAAACAATGGAAATCATAACAAATAGTCTCTCAGACCACAGTGCAATCAAATTACAACTCAGGATTAAGAAACTCACTGAAAACCGCACAAGTACATGAAAACTGAACAACCTGCTCCTGAATGACTACTGGGTAAATAACAGAATTAAGGCAGAAATAAATAAGTTCTTTGAAACCAATAAGAAAAAAGATACAACATACAAGAATCTCTGGGAGATAGCTAAAGCAGTGTGTAGAGGGAAATTTATAGCACTTAATGCCCAAAGGAGAAAGTGGGAAAGAGCTAAAATCAACACCCTAACATCAAAATTAAAAGAACTAGGGAAGCAAGGGCAAATAAATTCAAAAGTTAGCAGAAGACAAGAAATAACTAAGATCAGAGCAGAACTGAAGGAGACAGAGACACAAAAAGCCTTTCAAAAAAATCAATGAATCCAGGAGATAGTTTTTTGAAAAGATTAACAAAATAGATAGACTGCTAGCAAGACTAATAAGAAGAAAAGAGAGAAGAATCAAACAGACATAATAGAAAAATGATATGGGGTTATCACCACTGAACCAACAAAAATACAAACGACTATCAGGGAATACTATAAACACCTCTATGCAAATAAACTAGAAATTCTAGAAGAAATAGACAAATTCCTGGACACATACACACTCCCAAGGCTAAGCTAGGATGAAGTCAAATCCCTGAATAGACCAATAACAAGTTCTGAAATTGAGGTAGTAATTAATAGCCTACAACCAAAAAAAGCCCAGGACCAGACGGATTCATAGCCAAATTCTACCAGTGGTAGAAAGAGGAGCTAGTACCATTCCTTCTGAAACTATTCCAACAATAGAAAAAGAGGGACCCTTCCCTAACTCATTTTATGAGGCCAGCATCATCCTGATACCAAAACCTGGCAAAGACACAACAAAAAAAGAAAATTTCAGGTCAATATCCCTAAAAAACATTGACGCAAAAATCCTCAATAAAATACTGGCAAACTGAGTCCAGCAGCACATCAAAAAGCTTATCCACCATGATCAAGTTGTCTTCATTCCTGGGATGCAAGGCTGTTTCAGCATATGCAAACCAATAAACGTAATGCATCACATAAACAGAACCAATGACAAAAACAACATGATTATCTCAATAGATGCAGAAAAGGCCTTTGATAAAATTCAACACCCTTCATGATTAAAAAAAAAGCTCTCAATAAACTAGGTATTGATGGAATGTGTCTCAAAATAATAAGAGCTATTTATGACAAACTCACGGCCAATATCATACTGAATGGGCAAAAGCTGGAAGCATTCCTTTAGAAAACCAGCACAAGACAAGGATGCCCTCTCTCACCACTCCTATTCAACACAGTATTGGAAGTTCTGGCCAGGGCAATCAAGCAAGAGAAAGAAATAAAGGGTATTCAAATAGTAAGAGAGGAAATCAAACTGTCTCTGTTTGCAGATGACATGATTGTATATTTAGAAAACCCCATCGTCGACTGTAAACTAGGTCAACCATTGTGGAAGTCAGTGTGGTGATTCCTCAGGGATCTAGAACTAGAAATACTATTTGACCCAGCAATCCCATTACTGGGTATATACCCAAAGGATTATAAAACATGCTGCTATAAAGACACATGCACACGTATATTTATTGCGGCACTATTCACAATAGCAAAGACTTGGAACCAAGCCAAATGTCCATCAGTCATAGACTGGATTAAGAAAATGTGGAACATATACACCATGGAATACTACGCAGCCATAAAAAATGATGAGTTCATGTCTTTTGTAGGGACATGGATGAAGCTGGAAACCATCATTCTCAGCAAACTATTGCAAGGACAAAAACCAAACACTGCACGTTCTCACTCATAGGTGGGAATTGACCAATGAGAACACATGGACACAGGAAGGGGAACATCACAATCCAGGACCTGTTGTGGGGTTGGGGGAGGGGAGAGGGATAGCATTAGAAGATATACCCAATGTTAAATGACGAGTTAATGGGTGCAGCACACCAACATGGCATATGTATACATATGTAACTAACCTGCACATTGTGCACATGTACCCTAAAACTTAAAGTATAATAAAAAAAAAGAAAACCCCATTGTCTCAGCCCAAAATCTCCTTAAGCTGATAAGCAACTTCAGCAAAGTCTCAGCATACAAAATCAATGTGCAAAAATCACAAGCATTCCTATACACCAATAGTAGACAGAGAGCCAAATCATGAGTGAGCTCCCATTCACAATTGCTTGAAAGACAATAAAATACCTAGGAATACAACTTACAAGTGATATGAAGGACCTCTTCAAGGAGAACTACAAACCAATGCTCAAGGAAATAAAAGAGGACACAAACAAATGGAAAATCATTCCATGCTCATGGATAGGAAGAATCAATATCATGAAAATGGCCATAATGCCCAAAGTAATTTATAGATTCAATGCTATTCCCATCAAGCTACCATTAACTTTCTTCACAGAATTAGAAAAAACTACTTCAAATTTCATATGGAACCAAAAAAGAGACTGTACATTCAAGACAATCCAAAGCAAAAAGAACAAAGCTGGAGGCATCACGCTACCTGAATTCAAACTAAACTACAAGGTTACAGTAACCAAACAGATATATAGACCAATGGAACAAAACAGAGGCCTCAGAAATAATGCCACACATCTACAACCATTCATCTTTGACAAACCTGACAAAAACAAGCAATGGGGAAAGGATTCCCTATTTAATAAATGGTGTTGGGAAAACTGGCTAGCCATATGCACAAAACTGAAACTAGACCCCTTCCTACACCTTATACAAAAATTAACTCAAGATGGATTAAAGACTTAAACATAAGACCTAAAATCATAAAATCCCTAGAAGAAAATCTAGGCAATACTATTCAGGGCATAGGCCTGGGCAAAGACTTTATGACTAAAGCACCAAAAGCAATTGCAACAATAGCCAAAATTAACAAATGAGATCTAATTAAACTAAAGAGCTTCTGCACAGCAAAAGAAACTATCATCAGACTGAACAGGCAACCTACAGAATGGCAGAAAATTTTTGCAATCTATCCACCTGACAAAGGGCTAATATCCAGAATCTACATGGACCTTAAACAAGTTTACATGAGAAAAACAACCCTATCACAAAGTGGGTGAAGGATATGAACAGGCACTTCTCAAAAGAAGACATTTATGCAGCCAACAAACATTTGAAAAAACGCTCATCATCACTGGTCATTAGAGAAATGCAAATCAAAACCACAGTGAGATATCATTTCACACCAGTTAGAATGGTGATCATTAAAAAGTCAGGAAATAGCAGATGCTGGAGAGGATGTGGAGAAATAGGAATGCTTTTGCACTGTTGGTGGGACTGTAAATTAGTTCAACCATTGTGGAAGACGGTGTGGCAATTCCTCAAGGATCTAGAACCAGAAATACCATTTGACCCAGCAAATCCATTACTGGGTATATACCCAAAGGATTATAAATTATTCTACTCTAAAGACACATGCACACATATGTTTATTCCAGCACTATTCACAATAGCAAAGACTTAGAGCCAACCCAAATGCCCATCAATGATAGACTGGATGAAGAAAATGTGGCACATATACACCATGGAATACTATGCAGCCATAAAAAAGAATGAGTTCATGTGCTTTGCAGGGACGTGGATGAAGCTGGAAACCATCATTCTCAGCAAACTAACACAAGAACAGAAACCCAAACACCGCATGTTCTCACTTATAAGTGGGAGTTGAACAATGAGAACACATGGACACAGGGAGGGCAACATCACACACCGTGGCCTGTCTGGGGGTGGAGAGCTAGGGGAGGGATAGCATTAGGAGAAATATCTAATGTAGATGATGGGTTGACGGGTGCAGCAAACCACCATGGCACATGTATACCTATATAACAAACCTGCAAGTTCTGCACTTGTATCCCAGAACTTAAAGTATAATAATAATAAAAAAAGATATTCATGAGGAAGACTCAAGAAAACTTCCACATGCAGAGGGAGGGGGCTTTATGTGCTTCTCCCAAAGTAGACATGGGAAAATGTTTTAGAAGGACAAAAAGTTGAAGGCATGGTCTTAGAAACAAACTTCAGGGAAAACAATACAGGGAATCAAATAAAGAAAACATAGGATTGTTGTCTGGTATGGTAGTTATTGGACCCATTTGGTTATAGAGGCACTAAAGAGATGACTAGTCCAAATTGAAGTATGCTGCATGTAAAATCTGTACATAACAAATCTAAACTCAGTATAAAAACACATATAAAATGTCTCATTCATAATATAAAGATATGTTGAAATATCATTTGGATATATTGGGTTAAATAAAGTATATTATTTAAACTAATATCACCAGTTTCTTTTGATTTTCAAAACATGGCTACCAGAAAATTTAAAATTACATCTTAAGTGGATCACATTTGCAGTTCATATTATATTTCTATAGGACAGAACTGCTGTACAGGATATGTGGAAAAGGGTACACAATAAATATTATTTGAATATCCTATAAAGTTTGGACATATTTCATGTATGTTCTTTTATCTTAGATTCACAACAATTAAAGGTAATTTTACTAGCTATTATTCTTATGTCTGCTAGTTCTAGAAGCCTTGATGTTCTCTATTAAACAAAATTCTAAAGTACGGGGTTAAATAAGTTAAATATGTTATCTTCATATTGTAAATCCTATTATAAACATTTAATATTTGTCTGAGATAGGGAAATAAAATTTAAGACCTTCTAAGTGACAAATATTGTACTATTAGTTGTTTTAGCATAGAAAATGTTAAAAATAAAACTATCTTAAAAGCTGAACTAAGTGGTAAAAGAGAAAACTGGTATTGTTACCCTACTCTGCTAATTTACATTGAGATAACCTGTGGACAGACTATGTCCCACCCTTCCTGGCTATTTTTAATGGCTGTGCCCTCCGTCTTTCAGTAATGTATCTTATTTCTTTCATTATCTATAAAAGAAGCAAGTGTTCTTTCACCTTGAAAACTGACATACCTCTTCCTGATATAATCAGATGCTTTCCAACCCCTTATTAAAGGAAAGGAAATTGCTTCTCTGGCTTCCAGCCACCATGCAGCTGAGAATATGTCTTTTCGGAAAGGTAAGGCACCCTAATGAATGACTTACTTTTGAAAGACAGACAATCCCTACAGTCATTCAATACAAGCCGCTGTTATTTAGGCACTTAGGGAATAAATAAAACTAGATAAATAACAACTTCCCATTTGTAGCTATCAGAGGTGACAGGAAGATAGAAAGTCATTTCTAACCAATCAAAATGTTGAATTTTGTAACTTAAAGTGGAGAAAAACTTGTTTTTTCAATCATTCTATTCTATACTTTTACATGTGATTAGCCCATCCACTAGAAGGAAGAAAAGGAGGAATGAATGAATCAAATCAAATTAAAAGTTTAATCATGGACACACCTGTTTGAAATATTATATTTCACTGAGAAGTGAGTTTTCATTTTCTCCTCATGATAGAAGACCATGGGTTTTGTACAGTATATTGTCACATTTTGCATTAGCTGTAATTTAATAGTTGTTTCCTCAGTTTGTGTTTTTCTTAGTTACAATAAATATGGAGTTCTGTAGGAGCCACGTTATCACTCCTATACTCTTTGTTTTGCTTTATTTGGTATTATTTATTTTACTCTAAAATAGAAGACCAAGAACATATAAATTGAACTGCCTTTAAATTTGGCAAGGCTAAATTTACATTTTCTTCCTGCCATTGCTTTATACCAACCTACTATTATTCTGTTTTACTAGTGGTTCTAGCTGGAGCTAGTAGCAGGATGGTGGTTTCGCCAAATTTCTAGGGGAAAGACAGAGTCTCAGAGACCTTGAGTAACAGCACCAAGGCTTCAAGCAATCCATTGACTTGCATAAGGCCATACATTAAAATATCAAATTAGAACAGAGCTACTTTTCAAAAACACACTAGGAGTGACTAAACTTTATCTGCCTAATTTTGAAAAGTTCTCTCCAGACATATGAGGTAAAATTAATTCAGTAAGTGACAGCTATTATGTAACCAATACATTGCACTGTGGAGATAAACACATATGCACATGGGCACGCGTGCGCACACACACACACACACACACACATTGCATTGGACATGACTCCTGCCTTAAAAGACAATGTGATGTCAAGGCGAAGAAAAGCCAGTTCTAGTCATCTATTGCTGCATAAAAATCCACTCCAAAACTTAGTGGCTTAAAACAACAGCCATTTCATTACTCACAATTCTGCAGGCCAGGAATCTAAGCAAGGCTCATAGAAGACAGCTCAGCTCTTGCTTTATATAGGGTTGGCTAGGGTGGCTTGACTGGAGCTGGAGGGTTCAAGATGGTAGGTCCCATATGTGGGACTCTGATACTGTCAGTGTCTCTCCACTTGAAAGTCTTAATCTGCTCTTATCATTTGATGGTCCAGGCTGAGCATCTTTCCAAAGGTGAAAATGGAAGCCTCAAGACCGCTTAAGACTTAGGACCAGAAGCAATATCTGTTGCATTCCATTACACACAGCAGATCACAGGATCAGCGCGAGTCAAAGGGAATGGAAAGAGATTTCATCTCTTGATGAGCAGAAAGAGGGGAACAATTGCCACTGGGGCCTACTTGAGGGTGGAGCATGAGAAGAGGGAGAGGTTCAGAGAAAAAGACTATTGGGTACTATGCTTTACCTCAGTGATGAAATAATCTGCACATCAACGTCCCCCCCAAGTCATGAGTTTACCTATATAACAAACTTGCATATGTACCCCTGAACCTGAAAATTAAAACATTTAAAAAAAAAGACTGATAAAGCCACATTACTAAGAGGTGGTAGAATAGGAGGATTTTTTATAGAGCTCTTTGGAAATAATCTGCAAAATACATCTGAAACAAAAAATAAAGGAACAGATATGAAAGTTTCTGAAGTGTATAGAAAATTATGCCATAGAAGAATTCAAGAGCCACTTAGAAAGATCTAAGATGAGCTGTTCAATTTTTTTTTGAAAAAGGACTAATATCCGTTTTCTTAAAGACTTGAAATCACCAGGACACAAGACTGCTAATAACAATGTCCCCCAAAAGTAAGGTGGAGGCGAAATAAGTAGGTACGTGTGTGCTATGAGCAAAAAGCCAAAACAAGGAGGCACACTGACAACTTTCTCCACTGTTGTACCACTGTTGCCAAAAAAAAACCAAAAAAAAAAAAACTTAAGATAACTAAATTCAGTAAAATAAGAGCTTATTGGCCAAAGTTTAAATTGTTAAAAAAGAATGCTTTTCCGTTTTTGTCTCCCTATCTCTTTCTCAGACACACACACAAACACAATCACACATAGAAACAGTCACATACACACACATACCCTACCTCATCATAATTCTGGGTCACAGAAAAAAATCAATATTACAATACAGCAATTAAAACTACTTTAAAAATAACCAAGTGCAAATGCTATCTACCTACGGGGATTATTTTTCAAGTACTACTCAGAAAAAAATGCATAATCATGAATTGCTTCCTTTTTAAGTAAGAAATAATAAAAAGCACAGTCAGGATTAAACTAAAATTATGAACATAAGAACAAAATACCTTAAAAGCAGGAGAAAACAATAATACAAAAATTAACAAGCTATAGAACAGAGAAACAGTAGAATTAGAAGTAAAATCAGGAGCTGGTTATTGGAGCCGGGTACAGTGGCTCACACCTGTAATCCTAGCACTTTGGGAGACTAAGGCATGAGAACCACTTGAGCCCAGGAGTTCCAAGACCAGCCTGGGCAACATAGTGAGACCCTATCTTTTTTAAAAAATGTTTTAAATTAGCCAGGCATGGTGCCATGTGCCTGCAGTCCCAGCTACTTGGGAGCCTAAGGTGAGAGGATCACTTGGTGGAGTTCAAGGCTGCAGTGAGTTGTGACAGTGCCACTGCACTCCAGCCTGGGTGACAGAGTGAAACATTGTTTCAAGAAAAGGAAGAAAGAGCTTGTTCTTTAAAAAGGCTAATAAAATACACAAACTTCTAAAAAGTTTAAGAAAATATAAGTAACAAATATTAGGCCTTGAAAAGAGGATATAACTGCAAGAGTTTTTTCTTAATTATAAAATAATAATAGAGTTCTCTGTTGATAAATTTGATATTAATGATATTAATTATTTTCAAAGAAAGTTACTGAAGATCAGAATTTATTCAGAAAGTATTAGAAAATTAAAATAACACTATAACCAATGAAGCATCTGCAATGTTTTCAAAGTGCCTTTGGCAAATACCTTTGTCCTTCTCACACACGTTTAGCAGCAAGTTAAATAAGTTAAATGTATGAACAATTTACAGTGCTATTTCAATTGTGCAGGCACATAAAAATAAATGAAATAACCTAATTTCTTTTTCATGAAGAACTTGGTACAATTAAAGTTATTCCCCACAAGGAAAATAACACACTAGTGTTTCCCAAGTGTGTTGTACAGAGTTCTAGCTATCTAGGATTATATTAAATATTCCTTGAGAAAATTGAGGTTTCTAGTTAAATATATCAAAGAAAACCAGAGCAAATGTACAGACTCTCAGTTACATGTAAATTCCTTTCCAAAAGTTTGTGCATTGTTTCTTTGGTAGGAAAATAAAAGTTTTCCAAATAAACCATCAACACAAAATGATATGTTAAATTTTCTGAGATTTAAATCATTTGCAAATAACTATATTGACTGATTTAAACCTCACAACAACCTTGTGAGGCACTGCAACAGAAAACTAAATGACCCTACTGGCCATTCTTACCTTCCCCAGTCTCAAAGCTGGACACATGGTTGCTCAGCTAAAGAATGTATTTCTCAGCCCGTCTTAAAGCAAGTGGGGACCTTTTGTAAAATGAGGAAGATGTCATGTGTGTACAATTCCCAGGTATTTCCTGGAAAACAATTGTCATAGGATTTCCCCAACTTTTTCTCCTTTCTACCACCTGCACATGATGAAAACTGAAGTAGCCATTTTGAATACACAAGTTGCAGCAATGTATAAGGATCATAGAGCCACTTTTCTCCTCTAAATACTTTCCTAGTTTTGGACTATTATGTGAGTGAGAAATAATTCCTGTAATTTTTAATTCACTGTAGTTGAAAATTGTGTTATATAGAGATTACCCTATACCCTAACTTGTACACATAGGCACTATCACTATCACCATTTTAAATACATTTATATGGGAAATTAAACAACTTAGCCAAAGCAACAACTATTAGGCTGTAAAAACTAAAGTCAAACCAAACATGACTCCAGACCCCATAATACTGACCACCATGCAATTGCTGCCTTAGTAGCTAAAGTTTATAAAAGCCATTCTACAATTGTAACAGTGTGATTCTAAGAAACTTCCAAAAGATTTTGACAATGTTTATCAAAGGGAATTGGCATTTACAAAAGGAGTAAGGGTAGGGGTAGTTACATCTGAATGAAACAACTGTTCCAATTTTATTGAAAATTAGAATTGATTTTTTATTTTAAAGGGAAAAATTGAAGAGCTTGAAACATCACATTGATCCATGCCACTCTTGAATGAATCACAGAGTTGGTGAACTGCACTGACTATAGATAGGTATCAATGTCTAATAGTATGGTGGGTCTTGGTATAGATCACTAATGGCTTGACAGATAGGATCCATTCAAACACAATCTCTGGCCCCTTATTACAGGGCAACATTATACTCTTTGACTTTCAATTAGAAGTTTTGAGAAACTAAGATTTTTGTTTTCTTCTTTTACAAGATAATGTCTATCTGCCTCACATAGTAGTATGTGTAGAACACATACATTGAAGATTTTTAAGTTAACAGAGAAGAAAGGATGAGAAAAACAAAGGTTCAGAAAGAAATTTCACTAATTTTATTTTCCACTTACAAGGCATGAACACCAGGATAAAAAGACAAATCAGAAGTTCTTAGTATCCATAGCAATTTACAGATTAAATGCAATGCTTATCAAAATGCCAATGGCATTTTTCACAGAGATAGAAAAAACACTTCTGAAATTCTGATGGAATCACCAAAGACCCCAAACACCCAAAGTGAGCTTGAGAAGCAATAACAAAGCATCAAACTTCCTTATTTCAAACTACATTACAAAGCTATAGTAATCAAGACAGTGTGGCATTAGCATAAAAATAAACATTTAAACCAATGGAATAGAAGAGAAAGTCCAGAAATAAACCCATGCCTCTATGGTCAACTAATCTCTGACAAGAGCACCAAGAATATACAATGGAGAAAGGAAAGTCTCTTCAGTGGTGTTGGGAAAACTGGTTATTCACCTGCAAAGCAATGAAATTTGACCATTTTCTTATATCCTAAACAAAAACTAACTTGAAATGGATAAAAAACTTACATTTAAGATCAGAAACTGCAAAATTGTTAGAAGAAAATATAGAGGGAAATCTCCTTGACATTGATCTTGGCAATGATTTTTTGATATAACACCAAAAGCAGAGGCAACAAAAGAAAAAAATCAACTAGCAAGACTACATAAAATTAATCCTTTTTCTGTTTAAAAAAAAGGTATAACTCACTTCCAGCACTCACCTAATTTTAAATAACCATGCTCTTTGAGGTTGAAGCAAATCTGACTAATTTTCAATGTGAAAATAAAATATAAAAACTGTTCTTGGAGTTATTTTTAAACAGAGCTAACATTGGAATTGTCTGAATCATCAGAATCATCTATTTTGGAAAAATCAGATTCATCAAATAAATCTGCCAACAACTGTTAGAGAACAATGTTAACAACGTATAGGAATGCTGCATTTTCTAGGATTTGACATTTTCAGCAATCGAGATTCACTATATTTTGTAAATGGAAATACCACTACTAAAACCAGAATGCTATAAATAGAACAATGTATTTTGTTTCCAAAGTCGATACACTAGAGAGATGTGAAATAGTAATAAAAGCCAGATATTTCATGGCAAAGTTATCTCAGGGTAAATGATGCAGCCATAAGTGCTGCTGGCAAGTATTCTCAGGGATAAATGGGAAAAGCGTTAAAAAGCTTTTGCACAGCAAAAGAAACAACCAACAAAATGAAAAGGAAACCTATGGAATGGGAGAAACTATTTGCAAACCATATATCAGATAAGGGATTAATATCCAAAGTATATAAGGAATGCACCCAACTCAACAGCAAATAGATAAATAACCCAATTTTAAAATGGGCAAAACCTGAATAAACATTTCTCCAAAGATGTACAAATGTCCAACAAATACGTGAAAAAATGTTCAACAAAGTGAATCATCAAAGAAAAATCAAAACCACAATGAGACATCACTGCACACCTCTTAGAATGGCTATTATCAAAAAGGCAAGCGATAAGTGTTGGTAAGGATATGAAGAAAAGGGAACCTTTTAACAAAGTTGATAGGAATGTAAATTAGTACAACCATTATGAAAAACAGTATGCAGTGTCCTCAAAAAATTAAAAATAGAACTACAGTATGACATAACCATTCCACTTTTGGGAATATAACAAAAGGAAATGAGATCAGGATGTTGAGGAGATATCTGTATTGCCATGCTTCATAGCAGCACTATTTATAATAGCCAAGATATGAATCAACCTAAGTGTCTATCAACAAAGGAATAGATTAAATAAATGTGATACATATATACAATGGAATATCATTTAGCCTTTAAAAAGAAGGAAGTCCTGCCATTTGAAACAGCATGAATGAACCTGGAGGACATTATGCTAAGTTAAATAAGCCAGGCACAGAAAGACAAATATCTCATGATCTCATTTACACGTGGAATTTCAAAAAGCTGAACTTGTAGAAGCAGAAATAAGAATGGTGGTTACCAGGCTCTGGGGGTGGAATAAATATGGAGATGTTGGCCAAAGAGTAAGAGCTTTCAGTTATAAGATGAACAAATTCTGGGCATCTTAGGTACAGAATGAATGGTGATTGATGTTTTAATTAATTTGATTGTTGTAATCATTATACAATGTATTTGTATATCAAGTCATCACATTGTACACCTTCATTATATACAATCTTTACTTTTTATTAAAAAATTTTAAAAGTTAGTAGTATCAACTGTCCCAATTTCATAAACTTTTTACAGTCCTTACTGAACGAAATTCATAAGATGTCTGAATGAAGAATATTAGTATAGACAAGTTGTAGTAATCACACAATGGGAGAGAGTGGATAACTTTTACAAATGATCTAGGGTAACTTCATGGAACACATGGGGAGGAAATATGGTTTAAAGAATGTATAAGAATCTGACAATCAGATGATGATGCAATCTAGGAAGGGCAGCATACGCAAAACCAAAAATTTAATTAAAAATAACAAATTTCTCATGCTATTGTAGTTCAGACACAATGACTAGAGTGGTTTAGCAGAAATAATTCTGGCCTCCTACTGAAGAAGAATAGATTCACTGATGTCACACAGGAAGTAGTATAATGTCTATTTGAATCAAGAAACATTTGGCTTCACAAACCATAGAAAAAAGGTGGTAGGATATATTTAAAGGTACATAAAGATCCCCCAAATTTGAGAGCAGTAATGTTATATAGCCAGGCATTTACCGGTGGAAGAGATCCGAGTTACCCCAAGTTATAGGCGGTCTATCCTTACAAGTCCATAGCAACTTACAGTCCTTGCCTCCTCAGAAGAAAGAATTCTACCGAGGTGCATAAAGCAGAAAAAGAGACCAAGGCAAGTTCCAGAGCAGGAATGGAAGTTTATTTTAAAAGGCCTTAAAACAGGAAAGAAAGGAAGGTGAACTTGGAAGAGACCCAAGCAGGCACATGAAGGTTAAAAAGAGAAGGTCAAGTGCTCCATTTAACCCTGATCCTAAGGGTCTTATAACCTCACCTCTTTTCCATGATTCTTCCCTTAGGGTGGGCTGCCCACATGCGCAGAGCCCTCCTTACCCTTGGGAAGTGAGCACGTGCAGCATGTTTAGGGAGTTATACACATGCCCAGCTGAGGCTTTCTTACTTTTTCCAGTGGAGTGTACCCAGGAGATCATACTTCGCCATTTTTGTTTCTTAATATGCATGCCCAGAAAGTTTCTTCTCCCAGGGGTCTGCGTTCAGTTAGCATTTCGGTGTTAAAGATGTGGACCAGCAGGAAATGGCCACTCCCTGGCTCTGCTAGATTATCACTCTCAGATAGGCAATGTGATAATTGCCGAACTATCACTGGATATTTCTAGTGGGTGAGGGGAGAACCCTTTCCTGCCACACTTATGCCTAACTACCTGTAACAAGGCCTCACAAGAATTAGACCAAGAAAGCCATCAGAAACCAAAGTCTCCCTATCTCCTCTACAGAAATCACAGCTTCATAAATTTCTGGGATTTTTTTCTGCTACACTATTTCATTTGCCTGCCTCTCCTCTAGGGATCCTTTGCAGCTTCAGTTTGTGTATGTCTCTGAGTGACTATTTCAACCCCCTCTACACAGTAACAACTCTTTATACATCGTATTGATACATGTCCCTAAGGTTAACTGCTTTAGGCAGGACTGTTTCCCAATTCTAAATTCCTAAGAGGGTGATCTGATTGGCTTTCTTCCCATTTTTTTGAGCCAGGCTATGCAAGCCATAGGTTTCTGCCTTGCTGGAACTAGACTTGCTGCCTTGGGGTAGATGCACATCTTGGTCCAATAAGTAACAGCCAGATGGTGTGGTCATGTGGTACATCCCCATAACAAACCTACTCATTAGTGAGCAAGGACCTCAGCAGCTTCCCTTAGAAGGGGCTGCGGAAATAGCAGGCCATTATAAACAAGCCTAGTACAGCTTTGATAATTTTGCTCGACTGAGAAACTGTTTTCAATTCAGATTCTAATCAAGAAACTATTCTTTATGCGAAATGCAGTAGAATGAAATACATTTCCAAGTCCTGCAGTAGGAAACAAAAAGGCAACTAGCCAGTAGCCAGTAGCACATAGAATACAACAGGGCAAAACACTTGAGTGGGCACAGAATTTGTAGATTGGAGAGGAGCATCACTAACAAACAGAGAAAAGATCTCTACCAGACAGGATTCATCCATTTTGGGTAAGAGCAATTTACTCTGGCCAGCTTGAGTAAAAAGAATTCATTGGATGGATATAGGGGGAGCACCCAGACCTAAGAGGAAAGCTCACAGGCAGGTAGCTTTTAGAGAGTCTAAACTGGAAGGAGTTACTCGAGAAGTTCATCCAGGTGCTATGGCTGGAATGAAGAGGTCCAACCATTTTCAATTTATTTGTCATTCTATCAAATTCTGAGAATTCCATGAGTGTCCAATTGGGCTTGAGGGAGAGAAGAAAGCACTTATTTGAAAAATTCTGCCAAAAGGTGGTGAAAGAACTCCCCAAAAGGAAACTTTAAGTACTATTTAAAAGATAAACTGGGATGGTTGTGGGTCAGAAAAAAATTCCAATGTCCATCATAGAAACGGTTTCTTGAGCAATAAGCAATTAGTAGAGGCCATTGGAAAGATATAATGAGGAGAACAACCTCTTCAAGCATGCTGTTGAAAACACTGGTTAATAAAAGTAAAATCTGAATAAATGCAGATGAAACTAAATCAAATCTTCTACTGGAAATGATAACAGCCAGAATGTTCATGGTACGTCTTATGTGCTGGTAACTCTACTAAACAGCTTCCTTTTTTAATCCAGTTAATATTCACTTTTACCCCCATGAACTTTTCAGCTAAATCCCATTTAGAGGGAGAAAGGTAAAAATCTACAAAGGAAGTGGCCGAGTTGGGATCCAATTCCTGGCATGTGACTCCACTCTCCACTCAGCCTAAGAACCCACTGAAACATTCTTAGCAAAGGAAAGAAAGGAAATGTGGTACAGAAAGGCCAAGGAACAGAAAGAAGAGAACCAGAATGTAGACAAAGCAAGAGGAGAAATCTAATCTTAAGATAAAACTAGATCTCCTGACTATATGTCAAGCTAAGGATTTAACTGACGTTTTAGTTAAGAGACAAATAGGAATTAATAGAAAAGTCTACTGCATATTGTTTATAGTTTCTGAAATCTGGAAGTGCTGAGGTTAACTATATAGCAGATTTATTTTTCCAAATCATGAGGTCAGACATTTCCACCTAATCTTGTCCTACTGTCTATTCTAATTAAAGCCCTTTCACCTCGCTCCCAACAATGGCCCAGCTAGGGTTGTAATAGATAATTGAAGCAGTGACTGAAACTTGGATATTTTCAGTTTTTGTGATTACATGAAGAAAACATTTTGTATAGTTTTCCATCTTAGTTTGAAATAATCTTAAAGCAATAGAAATTCCTGCTAGCCTGATTAATGTTATTCAGGTTTATGTCTAGGAAAAGAAGAGTAAAAGAACAAGAGACCAGGGATAACCTGACTATCAGAGTCTGCATCCTCTCATGGGTCAACTGTTCAGGTTTATTTTGAAGTTGTAAGAACTTCAGTTCTTCCCCTTTCTGTTTTCCCATCAATGGGGCTCCAAATTGCAATTTTTTGTAAGTAACGAAAGATTATTTGGTTGGGAGAAAAAAAAAGGCTTGTCTACAATTTTAGATAAACTTAAATCCTGTGTATTAGAAATAGCCAAACATTAATCTGGAACTAACAAATGTATCATTTATTGGTTTTCAGCTTAAGTTTACTGCTTATAATTTTGCTAATTGCTCATTGCGGGTAGACTAAACTGTATAAAGTTGGAGAATTCCACTAACAGTACATAGTTAGCCATATGGTAAATAAAATGTGGAATTTTAATGTGTTCTGCTTCCTGATCCTCCTTCTATCTTCATACCTGAATTGCTTCAAAAAAGTAAAACAGAGGAGGTAGATCAAACCAAGGGCAACAAGGGCAAAGAGATTGGTTTTCAAAGCCATTTCTCTTTGTCTTTCTACTCTCTCACATTTGTTTTCCAAATCCCTTTTTCCTCTCTAAGAAAAAATACTGAGCTAGTACAGTAAAGAAAAAAATGAGGCCTCAGAAATCAGTTTTATGAGTTGACATCAAATTTTAAAGTTAGTTTTATTTCTTTGCTTTTTTTTTTTAAGCTGTCATTGAGCACTTACTATGTGCCTGGCACAAGGCCAAGGACTTTGCATGCATTA
The DNA here is from genome assembly GCF_028858775.2 of Pan troglodytes. Classification (NCBI taxonomy): domain Eukaryota; kingdom Metazoa; phylum Chordata; class Mammalia; order Primates; family Hominidae; genus Pan; species Pan troglodytes. The sequence goes on along the minus strand of NC_072412.2, from coordinate 86,221,817 downwards.
ACCTACTTGATATTCTGACAGTAATTTGATAAGCTTACTCTATTAGTTATTATTATTATTACTGTAAAAATAAGGAAATTTAAGTATCTTGCTTGTTACACACAGCTACATTGACCTTAAAGCCCTCGGTGTGAATCATTTTGAGAACAGAGCATTCTTCACCTTCCAGTCTTTATTGCTCAACAGTTAACTATGTGCCAGGCACTATTCTAGGCACTGGAGATATAATTAAGTGAACAAGTTAGGCAAAGACCATGCCCTCCTGAATTGTGCATTCTAGTACAGAAAGCAGATAATAATCATGTCATTTTAAAATATGTAATTCTGGATAGCAGCAGAAGCTGTCAATATTCAAACAGGATAATTTGCTAGAAAGTACCTGGGGGGAAATTGTGATCAGAAAAGCCTCCCTTAAGAGCGCTGTCTGAGGAAATGACATCTGAGGCGAGACCTGAATGATAAGAAGTCACCAGCCATGTGAAGGTCTGGGTGTAAACTATTTCAGGCAGAGAAAAGGACTCATGAACATGGATGGAGGCAGGAAGATAGCAGGTGTATTAGAGAGATGGAATGATTCGGTGTGCCTGGATCATAGTAAACAAGTGAGAGAGTGTAAGCAATGAGTTAGAGACACAGACAAGGACTGGATCATGAAGGGCTTTGGAAGTCAGGGAGAAGTGCATGGACTGTACCCTAGGTGAAATTGGGAGCCATTGGAGAGTATTAAGCAAGGGAGTGATTAAACATACACACACACACATTATATATATATATATATATATATATATATGGAGAGAGAGAGAGAGAGAGAGAGAGAGAGAGAAGAGATAGAATAGATACAGAATTAGAAATAGAGATATATTTCAGAACCCTGACTGCTAGGTGGCAAATGCAATAGAAGGAGCAAGAGGAGTTCCAATTGCTCCTTGTCTCAAGCAATCCACCCACCTCGTCCCCCCAAAATGCTGGGATTATAGGCATGAGCGACTGCATCTGCCTGCAAATTAATAACTTTTAAAATCATATTTATTCTGTAAATAACTGATGTTGTCATACAACCTCCTTTCCTTTATTCATATAATTTTCCAAGTTTATTTTTCCTCTAAGAAACTTTTCTTTACAATGTTATTACTTCCTTATAAGAGAATCCTATTTGATAACAAAAATGGTTCACATTTAGTAAAGGCATGTTAATAATAACAAAACTTATCATGTTTAGTTTAATATGTAGTTTTTTGGATTAACTCATGTTTTTACCACTTATATTTAATTTCCTTTATTTGTTTTTTAATTTGCTATTCCACAAGTCTTTTTTTTTTTTTTTTTTTTTTTGAGACAGAGTCTCACTCTGTCACCCATGCTGGAGTGCAGTGGCACAATCTTGGCTCACTGCAACCTCCACCTCCTGGGTTCAAGTGATTCTCCTGTCTCAGCCTCCTGAGTAGCTGGGATTACAGGTGTGTGCCACCAGGCTTGGCTAATTTTTGTGTTTTTAGTAGAAACAGGGTTTCACCATGTTTGGCCTGGTTGGTCCCAAACTCCTGACCTCAGATGATCTGCCCGTCTTGGCCTCCCAAAGTGCTAGGATTACAGGTGTGAGCCACCATGCCTGGCCTCCACAACTCTTAAATATTGGAGGATGACAATTTAAAAAACAAATTTTAAAAATTATAGAATGTATTCTGTTTAAAGATATATATTAGGGTTGTACCTCACATTATTTATTAAAATATATTCCAGATAAGTTAAAGAGGAAAAAAAAATTGTAATATGGAAAGATGATATAGGATAACATATATACACAATTATAATTATATATAATATATATTTGTAATTATATATACATATATAACTATATATGGTAGTATATATAACTATATATACTATTATAGTTATATATAATAGTGTATATAACATATATACAACCATATATAGTTGTGCATATATAACTATATATACACAAGTGTATATATAACTATATATACACAAGTGTATATATAACTATATATACACAAGTGTATATATATATAACTATATACACAAGTGTATATGTGTATATATATAACTATAGTTATATTTATAGTTGTATGTGTGTGTGTGTGTGTGTATATATATATATATGTATTGCCACTTTTATTTTGGATTCAGGGGATACATGTGCAGTTTTGTAGCATTGGTTTACTGAGTGATGCTGAGGTAGGGTTGAAACCTTGGTGATCCCATCACCCTGGTAGTGAGCATAGTATACATAGGTAGTTTTTCTGCCCTGCTGCCCTCTCTCTCTCCCCCTCTAGAAGTCCCCAGTGTCTATTGTTGTAATCTTTATGTGCATGTGTACCCAATGCCTAGATCCCACTTATAAGTAAGAACATCTGGTATTTGGTTTTCTGTTTTTGCATTAGTTCACTTAGGATAATGGTTTCCAGCTGCATCCATGTTGCTACAAAGAACATGATTTTGTTCCTTTTTATGGCTGTGTAGTATTCCATGGTGTGTATGTACCACATTATCTTTATCCAGTCCACTGTTGTTGGGCATCTAGGTTGATTTTGGTTTTGCTATTGTGAATAGTTTTGTGACTAATACACAAGCGCATGTGTCTTTTTGGTAGAATTATTTATATTCCTTTGGATATACACCTGGTAATGGGATTGCTAGGTCGAACAGAAGTTCTGTTTTAAGTTCTTTGAAAAATCTCCAAACTGCTTTCCACAATAGCTGAACTAACTTACATGCCCTCCAAGAGTGTATAACTGTTCCCTTTTCTCCACAACCTTGCCAACGTCTATTATATTTTACTTTTTGATAATAGTAATTCTGACTAATGTGAGATATCTCATTGTGTTATTTGCCTTTCTCTGATAAGTGATGTTGAGCATTTTTTACTGTTTATTGGCCACTTGTATATCTTCTTTTGAGAAGTTCTACTCATGTTTTTGTCCACTTTTTAATGGTGCTATTTGGGTTTTGCTTGTTGAATTTTTTAAGTTCCTTATAGATGCTGGATATTAGACTTTTATTGAATGCATAGTTTTTGAATATAGTTTGCAAACACTATCTCCTACCACAAAAACACCCTTAAGTACATAGCCCACAGACCTTATAAAGCAACTACATAATCAAGTCTACAAAACAACCAGCTGACAACACAATGACAGAATCAAAATCTCACCTATCAAGTTAACCTTGAAGAATGTAAATGGTCTAAATGCCCCACTTAAAAGGCACAGAGCGGTACGTTGAATTAAAAAAAAATAAGACCTATCTGACTGCAGTCGTCAAAAGACCCATCTCACATGAAATGACACCAATAGGCTCGAAGTAAAGAGTTAGAGAAAGATCTATCATGCAAATAGAAAATTAAAAAGAGCAGGGGTCATTATTCCTATATCAGGTAAAACAGACTTTAAACCAACAATGGTTAAAGAAAAAAGGACAAAGAAGGGCATTACATAATGATAAAGAGTTCCATTCAACGAGAGGTCTTAACTATCTTAGATATATATGCAACTAATGTTGGAGCACCCCGATTCATAAAGTACTTCTAGACCTATGTAAAGACTTAGAGAGTCACAGAATAATAGTGGAAGACTCCAATACCCCCCTGACAGTGTTAAATAGATTAATGAGGCAAAAAACTGACAAATAAATTTTGAACTTAAATTCAACACTTGACCAATTGGACCTAATAGGCATTTACAGGATACTCCATCCATCAACCACAGAATATACAGTGCTCTCATTTGCACATGGGACATACTCTAAGATTGACCACATGCTCAGCCACAAAGCAAGTGTCAATAAATTAAAAAGAAAATCTAAAATGTATCAACTATACTCTTAGAAGACAGTGGAATAAAAATAGAAATTAGTATCAAGATCCCTGAAAACCACAAAATTATATAAAAATTAAACAACCTGCTCCTGAAGGACTTTGGGGTAAATGATGAAATTAAGACAGAAGTCAAAAAAAATTGAAATAAATAAAAACACAGGCACAATATACCAAAACCTCTGGGATGCAGCAAAAGTGGTGTTAAGAGGAAAGTTAATAGCAATAAAAGCCTGCATCAAAAAAATTAGAAAGACCTCAAGTTAATGATCTAACATCACACATAAAGGAATTAGAAAAACAAAAACAAACTAACCCCAAAGATAGCAGAAAAGAAATAACTAAAATCAGAGCAAAACTGAATAAAGTTGAGACTAAAAAATCCATACAGAGAATCAGTGAAATCAAAAGTTGGTTTTTTGAAAGAATAAACAACATAGATAGACCACTAGGTAGATTTAAAAAGAAAACAAGGGAGAAGATCCAAAAAGCACAATCAGAAACAGCAAGGGTGACATTACAACCAATCCCACAGAAATCCTCAGATACTATTAGGAACACCCCTGTGTGCACAAAATAGAAAATCTAGAGAAAATATGTAGATTCTTGGAAACATATAATATCCCAAGACTGAATCAGGAAGAAATTAAAACATTGAACAGACCAGTATTGAATTCCAAAATAGCATTAGTAATTTAAAAAAACCTACTTATCGAAAACAAACAAACAAACAAAAAACCATGAACCAGATGGATTTACAACCAAATTTTACAAGAAATGTAAAAAAGAGCTGGTACCAATTCTACTGGAACTATTTCAAAATATCAAGGAGGAAGGACACCTCCTTACTCATTCTGCAAAGCCAACATCACTCTGATACCAAACCCTGGCAAGTACACAATGAAAAAAAGAAAACTACAGGCCAATAACCCTGATGAACATAGCCACAAAAATCATCAACAAAATACTAAGAAACCAAATCCAGCAGCACATCAAAAAGTTAATTCACCATAATCAAGTAGGCTTCATTCCTGGAATGCAAGGTTGCTTCAACATAGGCAAATCAATAAATGTGATTCACTACATAAACAGAATTAAGAACAAAAACCATATGATTATCTCAATAGATGCAGAAAAGTCTTTTGATAAAATTCAACATCTCTTCATGTCAAAAATCCTCAAAAAAATAGAAATTGAGGGGATATACCTAAAAATAACAAGAGCCATTTATGACAAACTCACAGCCAACATCCTAATGAGTGGGAAAAAGATGAAAGCATTCCCTTGAGAACTGGAGCAATGCCCACGCTCACCACTCCTATTCAACATAGTACTGGAAGTCCTCACCAGAGCAATTAAGCAAAAGAAAGAAAAGCTTCCAAATAGGAAAAGAATAAGTCAAACTGTGTCTCTTTGCTGACAATATCATTCTACACCTAGAAAATCCTAAAGACTCTACCAAAAGGCTCCTGGAACTAATAAATGACTTCAACAAAATTTCAGGATATAAAATCAATGTACGAAAATCAGTAGCATTTCTATACACAAATAACATTCAAGCTGAGAGAAAAATCAAGAATGCAATCCTGTTTACAATAGCCGTAAAAAAAAAAAATACCTGAGGATAATTCTTGCCAGGCAGCTAAAAGATTGATTGATCGATTGATTGATTTTTATTATACTTTAATTTCTGGGGTACATGTGCACAACGTGCAGGTTTGTTACATATGTATACCTGTGCCGTGTTGGTTTGCTGCACCCATTAACTCACCATTTACATTAGGTATTTCTCCTAATGCTATCCCTCCCCCATGCCCCCACCCCATGACAGGCCCCAGTGTGTGATGTTCCCTGCCCTGTGTCCAAGTGTTCTCATTGTTCAATTCGCACCTATGAGTGAGAATATGCAGTGTTTGGTTGTCTGTCCTTGCGATGGTTTGCTGAGAATGATGGTTTCCAGCTTCATCCATGTTGCTACAAAGGACATGAACTCGTCCTTTTTTATGGCTGCATAGTATTCCATGGTGTATATATGCCACAATTTCTTAATCCAGTCTATCATTGATGGACATTTGGGTTGGTTCCAAGTATTTGCTATTGTGAATAATGTTGCAATAAACATACGTGTGCATGTGTCTTTATAGTAGCATGATTTATAATCCTTTGGGTATATGCCCAGTAATGGGATGGCTGGGTCAAATGATATTTCTAGTTCTAGATCCATGAGGAATCACCACACTGTCTTCCACAATGGTTGAACTAATTTACACTCCCACCAACAGTGTAAAAGCATTCCTATTTCTCCACATCCTCTCCAGCACCTGTTGTTTCCTGGCTTTTTAATGATTACCATTCTAAATGGTGTGAGATGGTATCTCATTGTGGTTTGATTTTGCATTTCTCGATGACCAGTGATGATGAGCATTTTTTCATCTGTCTGTTGGCTGCATAAATGTCTTCTTTTGAAAACTGTCTGTTCATATCCTATGCCCACTTTTTGATGGGGTTGTTTGATTTTTTCTTGTAAATTTAAGTTGTTTGTAGATTATGGATATTAGTCCTTTGTCAGATGGGTACATTGCAAAAAATTTCTCCCATTCTGTAGGTTGCCTGTTCACTCTGATGGAGGTTTCTTTTACTGTGCAGAAGCTCTTTAGTTTAATTAGATCCCATTCATCTATTCTGGCTTTTGTTGCCATTGCTTTTAGTGTTTTAGTCATGAAGTCCTTGCCCATGCCTATGTCCTGAGTGATATTGCCTAGATTTTTTTCTAGGGTTTTTATGGTTTTAGGTCCAACATTTAAGTCTTTAATCCATCTTGAATTAATTTTTGTATAAGGTGTAAGGAAGGGATCCAGTTTTAGCTTTCGACATATGGCTAGCCAGTTTTCCCAGCACCATTTATTAAATAGGGAATCCTTTCCCCATTTCTTGTTTTTGTCAGGTTTGTCAAAGATCACATAGTTGTAGATGTGTGGTGTTATTTCTGAAGCCTCTGTTCTGTTCCATTTGTCTAGATCTCTGTTTTGGTACCAGTACCATGTTATTTTCATTACTGTAACCTTGTAGTATAGCTTGAAGTCAGGTAGCGTGATGCCTCCAGCTTTGTTCTTTTTGCTTAGGATTGTCTTGGCAAAGCAGGCCCTTTTTTGGTTCCATATGAACTTTAAAGTAGTTTTTCCAATTCTCTGAAGAAAGTCATTGGTAGCTTGATGGGGATGGCATTGAATCTATAAATTACCTTGGGCAGTATGGCCATTTTCACGATATTGATTCTTCCTATCCATGAGCATGGAATGTTCTTCCATTTGTTTGTGTCCTCTTTTATTTCGTTGAGCAGTGGTTTGTAGTTCTCCTTGAAGAGGTCCTTCACATCCCTTTTAAGTTGGATTTCTAGGTATTTTATTCCTTTGTAGCAATTATTAATGGGAGTTCACTCATGATTTGACTCTCCGTTTGTCTGTTATTGGTGTATAAGAATGCTTGTGATTTTTGCACATTGATTTTGTATCCCAAGACTTTGCTGAACTTGCTTATCAGCTTCAGGAGATTTTGGGCTTAGAAGATGGGGTTTTCTAAACATACAATCATGTCATCTGCAGAAAGGGAGAATTTGACTTCCTCTTTTCCTAATTGAATATGCTTTATTTCTTTCTCCTGCCTGATTGCCCTGGCCAGAACTTCCAACACTATGTTGAATAGCAGTGCTGAGAGAAGGCATCCTTGCCTTGTGCCAGTTTTCAAAGGGAATGCTTCCAGTTTTTGCCCATTCATTATGATATTGGCTGTGGGTCTGTCATAAATAGCTCTTATTATTTTGAGATACATCCCATCAATACCTAATTTATTGAGAGTTTTTAGCATGAAGGGCTGTTGAATTTTGTCAAAGGCCGCCTTTTCTGCATCTGTGGAGATAATCATGTGGTTTTTGTCTTAGGTTCTGTTTATGTGATGGATTACATTCATTGATTTGCATATTTTGAACCAGCCTTGCATCCCAGGGATGAAACCAACTTGATCTTGGTGGATAAGCTTTTTGATGTGCTGCTGGATTCAGTTTGCCAGGATTTTATTGAGGACTTTCACATCGATGTTCATCAGGGATATTGTTCTAAAATTCTCGTTTTTTTGGTTGTGTCTCTGCCAGGGTTTGGTATCAGGATGATGCTGGCCTCATAAAATGAGTTAGGGAGGATTCCCTCTTTTTCTATTGATTGGAATAGTTTCAGAAGGAATGGTACCAGCTCCTCTTTGTACCTCTGGTAGAATTCGGTTGTGAATCCATCTGGTCCTGGACTTTTTTTGGTTGTTAGGCTATTAATTATTGCCTCAATTTCGGAGCCTGTTATTGGTCTATTCAGGGAATCAACTTCTTCCTGGTTTAGTCTTGAGATGGTGTATGTGTCGAGGAATTTATCCATTTCTTCTAGATTTTCTAGTTTATTTGCATAGAGGTGTTTATAGTATTCTCTGATGGTAGTTTGTATTTCTGTGGGATCGTTGGTGATATCCCCTTTATCATTTTTTATTGCATCTATTTGATTCTTCTCTCTTTTCTTCTTTATTAGTCTTGCTAGTGATCTATCAATTTTGTTGATCTTTTCAAAAAACCAGCTTCTGGATTCATTGATTTTTTGAAGGGTTTTTTGTGTCTCTATCTCCTTTAGTTCTGCTCTGATCTTAGTTATTTCTTGCCTTCTGATAGCTTTTGAATGTGTTTGCTCTTGCTTCTCTAGTTCTTTTAATTGTGATGTTAGGGTGTCCATTTTAGATCTTTCCTGCTTTCTCTTGTGGGCATTTAGTGCTATAAATTTCCCTCTACACACTGCTTTAAATGTGTTCCAGAGATTCTGGTATGTTGTGTCTTTGTTCTCATTGGTTTCTAAGAACATCTTTATTTCTGCCTTCATTTCCTTATTTACCCAGTAGTCATTCAGGAGCATGCTGTTCAGTTTCCATATAGTTGTACAGTTTTGAGTGAGTTTCTTAATCCTGAGTTCTAATTTGATTGCACTGTGGTCTGAGAGACAGTTTGTTGTGATTACTGTTCTTTTACATTTGCTGAGGAGTGCACTTATTTGGAATAAGTGTGATGTGGTACTAAGAATGTATATTCTGTTGATTTGGCGTGGAGAGTTCTGTAGATGTCTATTAGGTCTGCTTGGTGCAGAGCTGAGTTCAAGTCCTGGATATCCTTGTTAACCTTCTGTCTCATTGATCTGTCTAACATTGACAGTGGGATGTTAAAGTCTCCTATTATTATTGTGTGGGAGTCTAAGTCTCTTTGTAGGTCTCTAAGGACTTGCTTTATGAATCTGGGTGCTCCTGTATTGGGTGCATATATTTAGGATAGGTAGCTCTTCTTGCTGCATTCATCCCTTTACCATTATGTAATGGCCTTCTTTGTCTCTTTTCATCTTTGTTGGTTTAAAGTCTGTTTTATCAGAGACTACGATTGCAACCCCTGCTCTTTTTTTGCTTTCCATTTGCTTGGTAGATCTTCCTCCATCCCTTTATGTTGAGCCTAATATGTGTCTCTGCACGTGAGATACATCTCCTGAATACAGCCCACTGACGGGTCTTGACTCTTTATCCAATTTGCCAGTCCGTGTCTTTTAATTGGGGCATTTAGCCCATTTACATTTAAGGTTAATATTGTTGTGTGTGAATTTGATCCTGTCATTATGATGTTAGTTGGTTATCTTGCCCGTTAGTTGATGCAGTTTCTTCCTAGCATCGATGGTCTTTACAATTTGGCGTGTTTTTGCAGTGACTGGTACCGGTTGTTCCTTTCCATGTTTAGTGCTTCCTTCATGAGCTCTTGTAAGGCAGGCCTGGTGGTGACAAAATCTCTCAGCATTTGCTTGTCTGTAAAGGATTGTATTTCTCCTTCACTTATGAAGCTTAGTTTGGCTGGATATGAAATTCTGGGTTGAAAATTCTTTTCTTTAAAAATGTTGAATATTGGCCCCCACTCTATTCTGGCTTGTAGGGTTCCTGCCGAGAGATCAGCTACTAGTCTGATGGGCTTCCCTTTGTGGGTAACCTGACCTTTCTCTCTGGCTGCCCTTAACATTTCTTCCTTCATTTCAACTTTGGTGAAGCTGACAATTATGTGTCTTGGGGTTGCTCTTCTCGAGGAGTATCTTGGTGGTGTTCTCTGTATTTCCTGAATTTGAATGTTGGCCTGCCTTGCTAGGTTAGGGAAGTTCTCCTGGATAATATCCTGAAGAGTGTTTTCCAGCTTGGTTTCATTCTCCCTGTCACTTTCAGGTACACCAATCAAACATAGATTTGGTCTTTTCACATAGTCCCATATTTCTTGGAGGCTTTGTTCATTTCTTTTTACTCTTTTTTCTCCAAACTTCTCTTCTCACTTCATTTCATTCATTTGATCTTCAATCACTGATACCCTTTCTTCCACTTGGTCAAATCGGCTACTGAAGCTTGTGCATGCATCACGTAGTTCTTGTGCCTTGGTTTTCAGCTCCATCAGGTCATTTAAGGTCTTCTCTACACTGCTTATTCTAGTTAGCCATTTGTCTAATCTTTTTCCAAGGTTTTCAGCTTTCTTGTGATGGGTTTGAACTTCCTCCTTTAGCTCGGAGAAGTTTGTTATTACCGACTTTCTGAAGCCTACTTCTGTCAACTCGTCAAAGTCATTCTCTGTCCAGCTTTGTTTCATTGTTGGTGAGGAGCTGTTACCCTTTGGAGGAGAAGGGGTGCTCTGGTTTTTAGAATTTTCAGCTTTTCTGTTCTGGTTTCTCCCTATCTTTGTGGTTTTATCTACCTTTGGTCTTTGATGATGGTGACCTACAGATGGGGTTTTGGTGTGGATTTCCTTTTTGTTCATGTTGATGCTATTCCTTTCTGTTTGTTAGTTTTCCTTCTAACCATCAGGTCCCTCAGGTGCAGGTCTGTTGGAGTTTGCTGGAGGTCCACTCCAGACCCTGTTTGCCTGGGTATCACCATAGGAGGCTGCAGAACAGCAAATATTGCAGAACAGCAAACATTGCTGCCTGATCCTTCCTCTGGAAGCTTCGTCTCAGAGGGGAACCCAGCTATGTGAGGTGTCAGCTGGCCCCCACTGGGAGGTGCCTCCAAGTTAGGCTACCCGGGGGTCAGGACTTGAGGTGGCAGTCTGTCCATTCTCAGAGCTCAAACACCATGCTGGAAGAACCACTGCTCTCTTCAGAGCTGTCAGACAGGGACGTTTAAGTCTGCAGAAGATTCTGCTGCCTTTTGTTTAGCTATGCCCTGTCCCCAGAGGTGGAGTCTACAGAGGCAGGTGGGCCTCGTTGGGCTCCACCCAGTTTGAGCTTCCCAGCTGCTTTGTTTACCTACTCAAAGCTCAGCAATGGTGGATGCCTCTCCTCCAGCCAGGCTTGCCACTTTACAGTTTGATCTCAGACTAGCAGTGAGCACAGCTCCATGGGCATGGAACCCGCTGAGCCAGACATGGGATATAACTTCCTGGTGTGCCGTTTGCTAAGATGGTTGGAAAAGTGCAGTGTTTAGCTGGCAATGTTCTGATTTTCCAGGTACAGTCTGTCACAACTTCCCTTGGCTGTGACAAGGGAAAGGGAAATCCCCCGACCCCTTGCACTTCTCGGGTGAGGCAATGTCCTGCCCTGCTTCAGCTCACCCTCCATGGGCTGCACCCACTGCCCAACCAGTCCCAATGAGATGAACCAGGTAGCTCAGTTGGAAATGCAGGAATCACCCAACTTCTGCATTGATCACACTGGAAGCTGCAGACTGGAGCTGTTCCTATTCAGCCATCTTCGAACGGACCCTCGCAGCTAAAAGATTACTACAAGAAGAACTACAAAATACTGCTGAAGGAAATCATAGATGACACAAACAAATGCATACACATTCCCTGCTCATGGACTGGAGAATCAATATTGTTAAAATGGCCATATTGCCCAAAGCAGTCTACAGGTTCAGTACTATTACTATCAAATTACCAACATCATTTTCATGTAATTGGAAAGAACTATTTTAAAATTCATATGCAACCAAAAAAGAACCCAAATAGCCCAAACAATCCTAAACAAAAAGGACACAGGGGAAGGCATCACATTACCTGACTTCAAACTATATATAATGCTACAGTAACGAAAATAGCACAGTACTGGTAAATAAATAGACACATAGACCAATGGAACAGAATAGAAAACTCAAAAGTAAAGCTGCATACCTACCACCATCTCATATTTGACAAAATGGACAAAAACAAGCAATGGGGGAATGGACTTCCTATTTAATAAATGGTGCTGGGATAACTGGCTGTCCATATGCACAAGAATGAAACTGGACCCCTACCTATCACCATATACAAAATCAACTCAAGATGGATTAAACATTTAAATGTAAGGCTTCAAACTATAAGAATCCTAGAAGAAAACTTAGGAAACACCATTCTGGACACAGGCCTTGATAAAGAGTGTATGACTAAGTCCTCAAAAGCAATTGCAACAAGAGCCAAAATTGACAAGTGGGATCTAATTAAACTAAAGAACTTCTACACAGCAACAGGAACTATCAAAGGAGTAAACAGACAACCTATAGAATGGGAGAAAATGTTCACAGATGATGCATCCAACAAAGATCTAATATCCAGAATCTGTAAGGAAATTAAACAATTCAACAACCAAAAAACAAATAACATCATTACAAAATAGGCAAAAGACATAAATACGCACTTCTCAAAAGAAGACATATAGGCAGCCGAGAAGCATACAAAAATGCTAATTATTAATCACTAGAGAAATGCAAATCAAAACCACAATGAGATACCATCTTACAGTAGTCAGAATGGCTATTAGAAAAAGTCAAAAAACAGCAGATGTTGGTGAGGCTGTGGAGAAAAGGAGCTACGTATACACTATTTGTGGGAATGTAAATTAGTTCAGCCACTGAACCACTGTGGAATTTGGAGATTTTTTCAAAGAACTTAAAACAGAGCTACCATTCAACCCAGCAATCTCATTACTGGGTTCATATCCAAAAGAGAATGAATCATTCTACCAAAAAAATATGTACTCACATGTTCATCATAGTACTTTCCATAAAACCAATGTCATGGAATCAAGCTAAGTGCCCATCGATGCTGGATTGAATAAAGAAAATATGGTACATATTCACTATGGAATACTACACAGCCATAAAAAAGAACAAAATCGTGTCCTTTGCAGCAATGTGGATGGAGCTGGAAATCATTATCCTAAACAATTAATGGCGGAACAGAAAACCAAATACTGCATGTTCTAACTTATAAATGTGAGCTAAACATTAGGTACTTATGTACATAAAGATGACAACAGCAGACACTGGAAACTACTCAAGGCGGAGGGTGAGAAGGTTCAAGGGTTGAAAAAGTAACTTTTGGGTACTATGCTCACTACCTGGGTGACAGGACCATTTATACCCCATACCTCAGCATCACGCAATATACCCAGGTAATAAACTTGCACACATACCCCCTGAATCTAAAATAAAAGTCAAAAAAGAAAAAAAATTCCTAACTTGTAGGGTCATGTTTTCAAGTTTAAATGAGATAATTTAAGTAGAAATCCTTTTTTAATTGCTATTAAGACCCACCTAAATAAACATCTGATACCCTTTAAAATAATCTTTAAAAAGCATAATGACATTAATATCTCTCATGTGTTATTGTAGTCAAATGTTTTACTTTCCCTCATGTTAAAACCTCCACAATACATTGCTATTATTTTTGCTTTAAACAATGTCTTTTAATTATGAAAAATTATACTTTTATATTTAATGACAAAAAACCTACCAACCAAAACAAACAGTAATGTTTTGAAATATATATATATTTTTAAGCATTAGATCTCAACAGCAGGCTTAAAATGTTCAATAAACCATTGGATAAATAGATATGCTGTCACCCAGGCTTAGTTATTTCATTTATAGAGGACAGGCAGAGTAAATTTAGCAAAATTCTTTAGAATTTTTAAGAGCCCCATGCTTTTTTGAATGGGAAATGAGCATTGGCTTCAGTTTAAGGTCATCAGCTGTATTAGCATCTAATAAGAGTATCGGCCTATTTTTTGTAGCTCTGAAGCGAGACACTGACATCCCCTCTTAGTTATAAAAGTCCTAGTTGGTGTCTTCTTTCAACAGAAAGCTGCTTCATCTGCATTAAAAATGTGTTGTTTAGTGTAGTTATCTTCATCAATTATCTTAGATCTTCTGGATAACTTGCTGCAGCTTCTACATCAGCACTTACTGCTTTACCTTGCACTTTTATGATATGGAGATGGCTTCTTTCCTTTAACCTCATACTCTGTTATCTTCACCCCTTTTCTTCTGCAGCTTCCTCACCTGTCTCAATCCACACAGAATTGAAATTTGAAATAATATATATAATACACACATATATATATATTCCAAACCCGATGAGAGGCTATAAAAATGTTACCATTTAGTAAATAGGTAAATTTAAAACTTTAGTCCTAGAAAAGAAAAAGCTATAAACATAGATTTGATCTATATATTTTTTAAATTGTTTGTATTTCCTTTGGATAGTATCAATATTGTATTCAATGAAGATGACTCAAGTCTGAATTTTAATGGCATGGAACTAGTGGGGCCCCACAGCAGACACAATGACTAAGTAATTTGGGGGTGAAAAGTAGCCCATGACTTGATGAATCAGGGTCACCGACACTTTTCTAGACAATGTACCAGATTGGAAAGTAATGCACCCCATGACAGAGGATAAAAATTCTTAAATCTGTTCCAGAAGCAAAGAGATAGTTTTGAGTAGAACATGGTGGTATGTAATTTAAAGAATCTTCCAGGTGAGTTATTTGAGAAATTTCTACCAGGTTCTTAGAATTCAGAAGTTAATATTAAACTAAAAGGACAATGAAATGAAATCAACAAATCCCTAGAGATGTTGAAGAAGACAAAGAATTAAGGCAATGGAAAGCCCTCCCAAGCATTATTAAGAATTCACCAACTATGTATTTATATATTGTGAAGGCATCATATGAGATTTTTTGAAAAGACATAATTTTTCAGGGACATGCTCTTAACATGAGAAGTTTTGTTCATATTAAACAAGAGAAAAAATTTAAATTTTTTATGTGGTCCAAAATATTAATTTTAAAATCAGGAACTCACTGGAGGCATTGTTCAAATTCACCTCATTGAACTGAGGGCTACGCATGCACTTCCACAGACACTAGCAAGTGAAAGATAAATATTTACTGTTCATCTACTGGATGCTAAGCATAGAGAATGCAGTGGCATAAAGTAAAAAGAACAAGATATGGCTCATGCTCATTTGGAGTTTAAAGTCTAAAGAAGAAGATAAGTATACACAACTGATGACAATGATGATTGCCTAATGAAGTATATTGTGCTGAGAGTACATAATTGATCCTATCTATTCATAAGGTGATAAATGGAGTCAAGGAATTATCCCCAAAGAATATATAAGTTAAAATGTAAAGAATTAATATGAGTTAGCTGGATGAAGGAGTGGATGGAGGAGTGTAGAAAATTATTTCCACAAAGAGGAAAGAGAATGCATGAAGGTTCCTGAGGCAGACAAGAGAAAAATACTGGAAGATGGCCAGAGATCATAGCTCAAAAGAGAACATTACAAGAGATGAGGTTCCTGAGGTAGGCAGGTCCCAATCTCTACAGAACCTTATGGATAACATTAAAGATTTTGGACCTACCTTAAGAACAATTAGGAGTCATTGGAAGAGGTTTAACTAGAAAAAGAATATAATGATCTCTCTACTATTATAAACTTACTTTGACTATTGTATGAAGAATCATCAGAGGAAATCAGTGGTGGATGTAGGGAAACCAAAGAGGATTTTACAACATCCACATGAGAAACGGTGGCTCTGTTAGGGTGATGGTGCTTGGGATGGAGAGAAGATTCAAGAGATTGCCAAGAAGGTATAATGAACAGGACTAGATATGTGGACATAAAAGAGAAAAAAAGTGATGTCCAGAATGCACAGATATATGGCACAGACATATGAAAAATCTGTCAGAGCTTTTACTAAGTATCATGGGCACCTGATGCATAATGTTTTATTAATCCTAAATTTCTCAAAATTGTGTCATGTATGACAAGCTGTCATTTACAACAACTCATCCCACAGTGAAACTGTTGACCCCTCAAAGTGATAAGCATATGTACAGTGGACTGACGTGATAACACCTACTGTGGCCGGGCACCCCTGAGACCTGAAAAGAAAGTGAAGACAAGAGGCAGAGTATATAATGACCATGGATATTTCTGCAGAGGGACATAAACACAGCAAAGAAACTGACCACAATCAAGACACCTGCAGAAGCTCTGCCATGGGAACTCCATTGGCAGTGGACATTGGCAGTGGCCCAAGGAAGCTCTGCCTGGGGAAGAGCAGTGACTTCCACCCCCATCTCTGGTTGATGTTTGGAGGGAAATCCAGATTGCCCAGGTTCTAAGCTATTCGTTATCATTAGTTTTGTCTCTCTTATTACTGCCTGTGTGTGTCAAATATATTCGCATGTTTGTTGGTTGGTGAAAAACCTTGCAATAAACCTTGAATTCAAATGAATTTAATTGACCATTGAATCATTGTGAAACCTCCTGGCCCCCAGGTTGGAGTTAGCACAACTAGGTTGAGCTGACATAATAGTACCTGAGTTTGGACACTTCCAGTTAGGAAAACTTGTCAATATAATATGTGTGAAGATATTTTGGGGTGTATAAAAACTCAGCCAGGTGCAGTGGCTCACACCTTTAATCCCAGCACTTTTGGTAGCTGAGGCAGGTGGATTGCTTGAGGCCAGGAGTTCAAGACCAGCCTCGGCAACATGGCAAAACCCCGTCTCTACTAAAAAAAAAAAAATACAAAAACTAGCTAGGCATGGTGGTGCATGCCTGTAATCCCAGCTTCTTGGGAGGCTGAGGCACAAGAATCACTTGAACTTGGGAGGCCAGAGGTTGTAGTGAGCCGAGATCAAGTCACTGCCCTCCAGCGTAGACAGCAGAGCGAGACTCTGTCTCAAAAGAACAAACAAACGACCAAAAACAAAACAAACAAACAAAAACCTAATAGAAGTGGGTATAAGGAGCATGATTATTTCCTTCAAAATAAATCCTAAAGGAACACTCAGAATACTTTTCAGTCATCAAGAAAATGTAGGAGGTGGTCAAGGAGTTGGTCAAACCCCACCAAAACCAAGATGACAACAAAAATGACCTCTGGTCATCCTCATTGATCATTATTCACTGATTATAAGACATTAGCAATCTAAAAGACACTCCCACCAGTGCGCTGGCAGTTTACAAATGCCATGGCAACATCAGGAAGTTACTCTATATGGTCTAAAAAGGAGAGGAATCCTCAGTTCCAGAAATTGCTTACCCCTTTCCCAGAAAACTCATGAATAATCCAATCCTTGCTTAGCATATAATCAAGAAATAACGATAAGTATATTCAGTCGAGCAGCCCATGCCACTGCTCTGCCTATGGAGTAGCCATTCTTTTATTCCTTTACTTTCTTAATTAACTTGCTGTCACTTAAATATATATCCTGTAGATGATCTCCAATCTCCAAGTATTCAGAGAAGCTTTACAGCAAAATTCGTCCTTGAGAGAAGCTTGTGATTTTTACTTAAAAGCACTGGTATTAGTTGCTCTCTAGAAATGCTAGAAAAAAAAAAAAAGAGCTATAAGCCAAAGTAGGAAGGGAAGAATCCTAAAAATGCCAGAAAACTCAGGCCAAGGGTATTTGTTTTACAGCCTCTTGCTAACTATTTCTGGAGAAGAAGCTGCTGTCCATAAAAGCTCCCCAAAGATGCTGTCCATTATCTGCCTATAGAGTTGGAATTCCAGAAATTCTAAACCAATGTTCAAAGCAGTGAAAAACAATTTGATCTAATTTCCTGAGGTTTAGTGACAGAATATCCAAAGAAATAGAGCAAAAGTGCAATATGGTGCAAGCATCTATTCAATTTAGCCCATGTAAAAAATGTCTCTTTCAAACATGTATACATATATATGTCTCAGTCACACACACCCCCCCCACATGTACACACACACACACACACACAGAGACGGAGAGAAATGTTGCTAGAATACATGTCTGTAGTACCTCTGAGCTTCTTTCCCTTGTTATATAATCTCCCTATGCCCTGCCTCCCCCACACAACCAAATATCTTTTTAGTTGGATGATGTTTTTTTCTAGATTCCTCCAAAGAGATACATTTTTTAAAAGAGTTCTTAAGCCTCTAGGAGTTATCCTTTGTCCTATAGTTAATCTCTTAATAAGACCAATTTAAATGTAATATAAATGGTAATTCATAGCATTCTACTTACTGCACAGTTCTGAACTTGCTCAGAGATTGCCTATGAGCAGACTGGTCTTACCCATATGCAGAGTTGGTTAGGAGACACTTGGTGTGGTTTTGGAACCATAGAGAAGACTCAGGTTTTTGACCTTGTTAAATGTTCTGGAAAGAGGTGTTTAAGACCTTGTCAGCCCATTAAAGAGGCTACTGTATACGAGAACTACATTAGGCATAGTACCTATTCTTAAAATCCATCAAGGGGTGCAGGACTCAAAAGTGGGTAAAATGCATAGCAATAACAGGGCTATATTTGCAAAATCAGTGTAGAACAGGACAAACAGTATGACTGACACTTGCCAGGGTAAGTTAGAATGTCACCTGTGAGCAAGGCGTATTACAAGGTAAAAAGCACAGTATTATCCCATTTTAATTTCTTGGATTGTATGGCTATTTTCCTTTTTCTCAGATTCTCACCACCATTATTATTTTAATTTCATTTGCCACTGTTGAGGGTCAAATGAGCTTACCTTTGGAATGAGCTTACATTCCATTTGTTGTAAATGAAGGATTTGCAAGTGGCCTTATTCCATATTTTCTTAAGGATTTAAGGTGTCACTAGCTTTCAACTTGCTCTACTAAAGAATTACTTGCCAGGATCCTACCTGATGCCAATTTTCATTCAATCTCCATAAATGTTTATTAATAAAATAGTGCACAAATCCCTCTTTAAGTACCGATAATGCCAAAGGATGTATTTGTTTTTCGGCTTCTTTATGCCCATATTTAAACATATTACGTAAATATGTCCACACCTAAATGTGTCCCATCTTGTTGATCCATTTTAAAAATTCACACCCTGTCTTGTATTAATGCAATCCAACCATGAAAGTAATTTGTTCATGAGTCACAACCTTACAAACATTAAAGTAATTGTAAAACCATCTCCTGTTAGTTTGCAATTAGGGTATTAAGTTCGGTATCATGCTGTATTAGATTTTAGGAAAAAATGCCATAAAGGGTTTTATTGCTTAATACTCTATAACATTTCATCATAAACACATATAAAGACAAAGCTAAATGTATATCCATTTCAACACCTACAAAAATAATCAGTTTTCTGGGCATATCATGGTAGATGGTGCTAGGTTTTTTGTAAAGAATACTTATGGAACATGTAAACTAAACAGGTAACTATAGGCATGCTACTATATGGTGAGATGGCCTGTTGATTTAATTAAAGTAATACTTTTAATGCTTCATCTTTAGTATCAGAAAAAAATTACTGTTGTGTAACTATGATTTTCCATCAAATATGCTTTAGAGTTCATCAACACTCTTCATATATAGAGATATAAACAGTGATTCAGAGAATATGCAATTCAAGTGCAAAAAGATTGCAAAGACAAATACACCATGATTCACTAAGATATGAGGATATCCCTCTACTTCACAGATTAGAAAGGCCATGAACTGGATTTTTCCCAGAAATATATATATTAGGCAAAGTTCTAACAAGGTGTATGTCATCAGCCAAAACTCTCCTGATAAAGCAGGTCTCAAGCCAACTGGCAAGAATCTCTTGGTAGCAGAAGCTATTTCTTCTCCTGTGCCTATTATCTCACTTAATGACCCCTCCTTCTCACTCCCTCTGCATTAAATATCCTTAATGTCTGTTGAAGCTCTTCCTCCTCTGCAACATCACTAAAACCTCCTAAATTGACCTTATTTACATTTTTAATCATGTATTGAAATATATCCTAACTGATCTACTAGCCTCCAGTTTAATTTCTTTTCAATTCATTCACAACATATTCAAACACAAATCTAATCATGTCACTTCTTAAAATATTCAAATGATCTCTTTAAAAACTCCATGACTTCAAGTAACATTCATATTTTTATATCAAAGAGACTTCAAATTGCACTTTTTTGAAGCTCGTTGTTCACTATCACACCCACTTTGTGCCTACATGCAGTCACCCTCTCCTCCAACTTCTCTAACCATCCTGTGCTCCCTTATTTGTGGCCTTTTGCTGAGCATGCCATTCAAGTTAGCTCAAACATCTCCTGTTTCCTGAAGAGTTGTCATAAAGCATGCATTTCAGAAATCCGGGATGTGTTGAAATGCTTACTCTGTAGAGTTAACTGGTGTTTAGAAGTTCTGAGATCAAATTTTAATTATCTTGCTAGCTGTGTGAGCCAGAAAAAGCTGGTCAATTCCCACATGTAACAAGCAACCACATCCATCCTTACTAAGTGGCTGCTGCTACCAAGTCAGAGAACAAACAACCTATGTCTGAGTGCCCATAGTCCCTCATATTCTGGCTGAAGCTTTCTAGCTTGTTATATTTCAGGGCTTTGCCCATGATTTGACACCTTCTTGCCATCAATGGACTACGCTTCACTCTGCTCCCTTGTAGCCATTTGTATACATACAAACTATCTCCAGTACTTTTTGCCTTCTGCCTTTGTTTGGCCAGAAAGTCCAATCTCTGAACTTGGTTTGATCTTTAGATAGATAGTTAGATAGACGATAGACAGATAGATAGATAGATAGATAGATAGATAGATAGATAGATAGATAGATAGACAGACATAGGCATTCCCCTACCTATTCCTGGCCTACACTCTCCTTCTGTCTCTTCACCATAGAATGCATAACCTATTCTATCTGAGTCACATAATAGTGATAATTACCATTTATAGTACACTGATGTGTACCAGGCAGAGCACAAGACACTTCATACACACAGTGTTATTTAATTTTCTGCATAGTTCCAGAAGTAGGTGTTATTAGTACCACTTTAAA
This sequence comes from Pan troglodytes, assembly GCF_028858775.2. Taxonomy (NCBI): domain Eukaryota; kingdom Metazoa; phylum Chordata; class Mammalia; order Primates; family Hominidae; genus Pan; species Pan troglodytes. The sequence continues at coordinate 86,200,837 of NC_072412.2, read as the reverse complement.
GTGGAGGAAGTGTGGCAGAGACACAATAAAGAAAGAAAACTTCAGACCAATAACTCTGATGAATATAGACACAAAAATCCTCAACAAAATATAGCAAACTGAATTCAGCAGCATATCAAAAAACTAATTCGCCATGGTCAAGTAGGTTTTATTCCTGGGATGAGAGGTTGATTCCACATATGCAAATCAATAAATGTGATTCTCCACATAAATAGAATTAAAAACAAAAACCACATGATTACCTCAATAGATATCAATAGATATGGAAAAGCTTCTGATAAAATTAACAATCTCTTCATGTTAAAAATCCTCATCAAAAATAGTCATGGAAAGAACATACCTCAAAATAATAAGAGTCATCTACAGCAAACCCACAGACAACATCATACAGAATGGGCAAAAGCTGGAAACATTTTCCTTGAGAAGTGGAATAAGACAAGGATGCCCACTCTCACCACTCCTAGTCAACATAGTACTGGAAGTCTCAGCAAGAGCAATCAGGCAAGAGAAAGAAATAAAAAGCATCCAATAGGAAAAGAAGTTAAACTATCCCTCTGCACAGATAATGTAATTCATACCTATAAAACCCTAAAGACTCCACCAAAAGTCTTCTGGAACTGATAAATGACTTCAGCAAAGTTTCAGGATACAAAATCAATGTACAAAAAATAGTAGCATTTCTATACATGAATAATGTTCAAGCTGAGAGTCAAATCAAGAACACAATCTCATTTATAATAGCCACAAAAAGAATAAAATACCCAGGTATACAGTTAACCAAGGAAGTAGAATTATATAACACTGCTGAAAGAAATCATAGATGACACAAACAAGTGTAGAAACATTCTATGCTCATGGACAGGAAGAGTCAATATTGTTAGAATGGCCATACTGCCCAAATAAATTTACAGATTTAATGCTATTCTCAACAAATTCCAATGCCATTTTCTACAGATTTACAAAATTTATAAAATTCAAGCAGAACCAAATAAGAATCCAAATAGCCAAAGCAAATATTAAGCAAAAAGAAAACAAGGCCAGAGGCATAACATTACCTGACTTCAAACGATACTACAAGCCTATCATAACTAAAACAGCATGGTACTAGTAGAAAAACAGACACATAGACCAACGGAACAGAATGGAGAATGCAGAAATAAAGCCATGCACCTACAACCAACTGATCTTCGACAAACGAAAATAAGCAATAGGAAAAAGACTCCCTATTCAATGAATGATGCTAGGATAACTGGCTATCCAAATATAGAAGAATGAAACTAGACCCTTACCTATCATCATATACAAAAATTATCTCAAGATGAATTAAAGACTTAAATGTTAGACCTCAAACTATAAAAATCCTAAAAGGAAATAACCTTCTCAATATTGGCCTTGGCAAATAATTTATGGCTAACTCCTCAAAAGCAACTGTAACTAAAACAAAAATGGACAAGTGGGATCTAATTAAACTGAAGAGGTTTTGCACAGCAAGAGACACTATCAAAGGAGTAAACAGACAACCTACAGAATGGGGGGAAATATTCACAAACAATGCATCTGACAAAGTTCTAATATTCAGAATCTATAAAAAACAATTCAACAAGCAAAAACCAGATAACCCTATTAAAACATGGGCAAAGGACATGAACAGACGCTTCTCAAAAGAAGACACACAAGCAGCCAACAAACGTGAAAAAATGCTCATCATCACTAATTATCAGAGAAATGCAAATCAAACCTCAGTGAGATACCACCTCATCATTGGTCAGTATGGTCTTTGTTAAAAAGTCAAAAAAACAGATGCTGCAGCAACACTTATACACTGCTAGTGGGAATGCAGATTAGTCCAGATACTGTTGAAAACAGTTTGAATATTTCTCAAAGAACTAAGAGTTGAGCTACTATTTAAGCCAGCACTTCTACTACTGGGTATATACCCAAAGGAAAATAAGTCATTCTACCATAAAGACATGCACACATATATTCATTGCAGCAGTATTCACAATAGCAAAGAGATGGAATCAACCCAGGTACTCATCGGCTCTGTATTAGTCAAAGAAAACATGGTACACATATACCATAGAATACTATGCAGGCATAAAAAAAGAACAACATCTTATCCTTTGCAGCAACATAGATGCAGCTGGAAGACATTATCCCAAGAGAGTTAATGCAGGAACAGAAAATCAAATACCACATGTTCGCACTTATAAGTAGGAGGGAAACATCAAGGACATATGGACACAAAGATGGAAACAATAGACACTAGGGAATACAAGAAGAGGGTAATGGCTGAAAAACTACCATTGGGTGACTAGGCTCACTACCTTGGAGACTGATTCATTCATTCTTCAAATCTCAGAATTACACAATATATTTTTGTAACAAACATGCACATGTACTCCCTAAATAAATTTTTTAAATGAAAATAATCATTGAAGGCTGCATCAAAAAAAAGTTGATGAAATGGAAGAAGAGAGGTTGAGAACTTGTCAAAAGATGACTCATAGCACAACATTGCTGCACATATACACATAACATGACAAGTTAGCAAAAAAAAATGGCAGAATAGAAAATTGTGTGTGTCCTTGCCGTGGTAAGGGAGGAGTGGTCAAGAAAGATAAAGAAAAAATTTGACTGCAAAAGAGCACAACTCAGAGGAATTAATAGTGCATAGCCCTCCACTCAGTATCTGACATAACCCATCTGACCCAAAATAGCTCACCTACTTACAACTTACAACCATATCTCTGGATCCTGACTTAAAGCCTAAAAGACTCAAATTCTCATGGCTACCGCTCCTGCTGTCCAAGGCTAAAAATGTGTGTTACATAGAGGAAAGGCCAGGTTTGGCAATTATAAGTGGTAGAGTCCAAATAAGTTAGAGCCTGGGGAGACAGGAAATGGAAATCAAGAGTATTCCCAATGGGCATTAGAGTGAAAGAATGTTGTAAGAAATAATTTTGACCAGAACTTTTTAAAGGGACAACATCAAAATATGAACAGTACTCTGAGAAATGAAAAGGAAGTTAATTGCAGGAAGTTCTTTCGAAGTTTGAAATGAAAACAATAATTGGACTAACTAGAACTATCTCCTTCAAGATTAGGGCATTAAGTTTCCATTCTTCTTCCAGCCAACCTGTGAATTTTTTACATGACAGAGGAACTATTTTTCATTTTGTGGTCTTTTGAAGTTTTGCCATTTTCGTTTATTGGTTTAAGGGGCCATTTGTGTGGACCAAGCCAATCAGGGAATTCCAGCCCCTGCAGAATACCTGCCAATGGCCACCTCCAGATGGCAGGGGAGGAGGTACTCTTGAAGACAGGTGGAGACTCCCACTCTTAATAAACATCGTTTGATTGCTCTCTGTCCTGTTATCTTCTGCCAAGGAATCAAAGGCTTCTGAAATTTTATTCTTTGGTGCCTCAAAGCTATATTTCTAAGACATTGATACAAAGTGACTCTGAACTACCTATACCATGGTTCTTGACAGCAGATTCGATCCTCCCTCCCACCCTACTGCCATGACCTTCTTCATGTCTCCTTAAGTTCCATCTTTGTAAGACACAAAGAAAGGTTCTTAAAATGTGTTAATGGCTGGAATAAACCACACAACTTTAGCTTGTGAGGCAGATTGGGCTGGTGCCTCCATCTCAGTTAGATTGCTTTCTTGCCTCATGCAGATTTGGAGGTATTTCTGCTGCCTTGGAAGAGATAAGAAGCAGTGACACCCCCTGGCTCAGTTTCATTCTCCTTACAAATTCAACAAACTGTGTGTGTAGAAGGCAAAGTTAGCACTGTCTCCTTTCTTTTCTGAAATATGTGGGAAAGAATGGTTGCACCTTATACACTGCCTCTCGTGAAACATAGAAGGAGACTCAAAGGAGTCAACACTTATTTCTAGAACAGGCAAGTTGTGCCTTGGGCCTAGAATACGCTGATGAGAAAAGAAAGAAAAGGGAGACCACATCTATAACACAGTTTCTTGTCACTGCCGCTCCCTGTTCTTACTTGTCTTGCATTTGCCTGTATTTATCACAGTTTTTGTTGAACAGCTTTTTTAAGTATTGGGGGAGCTTATCTTGCCATCTTCCCCTAGTTCTCTGTATCCATCTTTCCCACTGAATTTCCTTCATGTTCTAGGACTTTAAGAGAAGGGAAGAGGGGTCTTGGATTTTGTTTGTTCTCTTTAGCAGCAGAAGTTGTTATTTTTATTTTAGAAAAAGTAAAAGGTAAATAAACAAAAAGAAAGTCTAAAGAAAGCTCTGTGTTCTGCAAAATTATCTCTACAATAACAGCTATGATTTAATGAATATCTACCTTATGCAAGATGCTCTACACTCATGATTCCGTAAACCTTACAACAATCTTACAAATGGGTAATATTATCTGTTTCATATGTAATGAAATCAAGGTTGCAAAAAATGGAATAATCTGCTTTATTAGTCAAGACTTCCCAGAGAAAAGGAACCAATGGGATATACAGAGAGAGAGAGATTATAGGAAATCTGTTCATATAATTATGTAATTATGGAAGTTGGAAGTGTTATGTTGGAAGTCGTGATTATGTGTTTAGGGAAGGATTACAAGTCCCAAGATCTGCAGTTGACATGCTGGAGACCCAGAAGAGCTGATGATGTACTTCTCATCTGAGTTAGAAGGTCTGAGAACCAGGAAACCCAACGGTATACTTCCAGTCCAAAGTCTAGCAGGCTGAAGATATTAGAATAACCAATGTTTCCATTTAAATCTACAGGCAGGAAAAACTTGATGTGCCAACTCTACATCAATCAATCAGAAGAAAACCCCTCTTAATTAGGGAGGGTCAGCCTTTTTGTTCTATTCAAACCTTCAGATAAGGCCCACTCACACTATGGAAGACAAGCTGCTTTACTAAATCTGTGAATTTAAATGTTAAGCTCATCTCAAAACACCTTCACAGAAACCCCAGAATAATGTGTGAGCTAATATCTGGACACCACAAGGCCAAGTCAAGTTGTCACATAAATTAACTATCACACTTGCTTAAAGCTATCTAATTTATGAGTGCCAGAGAAGAGATTTCAACCCAGGTCTGTCCTCAAATGCCCATGGTTACTCCTCTCTGCCACAAACATGGGGCCACAAGACTTGCCTAGAATGTATGATTTTACTTGAAGCTTGTGCCAAGATCGCAGAAAAATTCACTGATAATTGATTTTATATATATATTATATATTACATACATGTGTCCTACATACCTACACATATATAGGTACACAAACAATTTCAAAATATTAGGTAGATAGGTAAACCCATTTAATTTTTGTTATTGAACCAAATTAGGTATGCTGGAGCTGGAGCACTGCAGAAAGGAAGAAAGTACTTGCCACTGAAGATACTGTGGAAATAGGGAGAAGCCAGCCACCTGGATTTCTTTTTTCAATAATGTAGAAGTTTATTCAATGATGACCAAGCCCACAACGTCAAATACATCACTTGTCAATTTGATTATATTCAAATATAGAACAAAAATTAGTTCAAAGAAGGGTTCTCCCCTGTACTTGCAAAAGTATCTTTTTGCAATAACTCAAGAGAAGAGGGAGAATTAGATTTGTGTTGCTGTTGTTAAAATGAGGAATTCAGTCCCCAAAATAGGGAAGATCAGTAATTGTATTCTATCCAGACAGTTTAATGATGTTTTAGGAATCAAACATCAGGAATATATTAAGGAATTATAGCTGACTAAAATTATAAATTGATTCTGTTTTGTTCCCATGGTTTCATGTGACATCATGATCCTTTTTTTTTTTTTCACAACTTTTATTTTAGGTTGGGCGTACATGTGCTGGTTTGTTACAAGAGTAAACTGCATGTTGCAGGGTTCTGGTGTACAAATGATTTTGTCACCCAGGTTGTGAGCATAGTACCCAGTATTTTTTCAATCCTCACGCTCTCCTCTCACCCTCCGCCCTCAAGTAGGTCCTGGTGTCAGTTGTTCCCCTCTTTGTGTCCATGTGTACTCAACGACATTATGTGCTTACAAAAGTGGAAGCATATTGCCCAAAATGTGCAGGATATGTCTGCATATGTAGAAATTATAATTCCTTGTTAAGGAAAGATAGTTACACATAAGTGCTATTCCTAGAACCCACTACTATACCCATATGCTCTTTTATCAGTGCAGTTTTATTAACCAAGTATGTACTATTTTTAAACTTGTCTGAGACATAATGAACAAAGCAGAGGTCTTCTAATTCCATCTGAGTCCAAAGATAACCCTTCAAAATTTCTTTGGCATAAGATGATTCCAGGGGAAAAAGAATATTCTGATCACTGAAAGAATAAAAGTCCATCAAATTGGGAGCAATTTGATTCCTAAGATGATTGAGTGTCTGAACATTTATAATCAGTTGTGGTATGCTATTTATTAAAGAAAGAATCTTGGAGGGTTTGCACATCATCATGCTAACTTGGAAAAATTTACTTAGTCAAATGCTTGACCCAATGCAGTTGGGCTTCTTTCATCTTCTTTCGTCTTCTTCAGTATCGTGTGGGAAATAATACTTAAAATGGGAAGACCTGAAGACAAAATTTTATATCTTATTAAATATAAGCCTCCTTATTAAATATGGAGCCTACTGTTATGAACTGACACAAAGGTAAAATAAAGTTAGGGCTCAAGATCTCACAGCTCACCCTTTCATAGAATGGGAACCTACAGTGTGGATGAGACAACCTTGGACTAAGAGTTGGATCTGGATTCTAATGTCTGGACCTGGCTCTGGCATTATCTGTGACATTATCCAGGCCATTGTCCTCCAGTTTCTTTACAAATAATACCTAATTGATAAGTTACTTATAATTTAAAGTGCATACTATGATGACTCCATAGAAAATTACCAAGGAAGAGAATGGGCAAGAAAATCCCTGTAGTAATGACAGAACAAAACTGGGCACAAGTAAGCAAATTAGAATAAAATGTTGGTACTAAAGTTATGGATATAAGGAAGATAAGAGGAATGAAATACGGAATGGAGTTTAAGGGAGCAAAACCCAGGGCATCTAAATTATTATAATTTAGATGGGAAAGAAGGAAGAATTAGAAACTCCTGAGAGGAGAAAAAATAATATATAAAAGGGGAAAGAGGAAAATGCAGTAATAAAAAAATCAAGAAAAAGAAAAATTTCCACTGGATGCTATCTGGTATCCACTGATTCCTCCAAAAGGCCTGGAAAAGAAAAATCCTTCGAAAGACAATAATCAAAGTATTCTATTCTTTGACATGTTAGAGCATCTTTACTTCTTTCTCTCATTTGATATTGAAAAATAGATTACAGAACCTTAAAAAAAAACTGTAGATTTATAAACAAGGAAAGATGCAAAGAAGTCAGCGACTGCCCATATAGGGACTAGGTTATGAAACTTTGACTGAAAAGACACTGGAAATATTTCCAAGACACATTTTTTCAATCACTCAAATGTCAGGGTTGTATGATGTAAGCTTTGGAAATAGCATACTGATTTATTTTCACAGATTTATTTGGGGAAAAGAATCAGAAATGCAAGCTGCGATTTGTAATAACACTGTTAAATAAGTTAAAAATAAATATTGTGTAGATATTAGAAATAAAATATCTGGCAGAGACAACAGCTTTTTGTGTTGAAAATGTACTACAGTATTAGAGTTCACCCAATAGCTTAATGAGTTGATATGAAGACAACACAAAACAATACCTAAACTAAGGAAGAGCTCAATAATGGGATGGCTAAAATAAGCCATCCGCAGATGTGTGCTTGCTCCTTTAACCACACAATTCTATTAAGAAAATAGATGAGTCAGTGAAAGGAATAGCAACTAGCAAGATCAGTTGAATACATAGCTGGTTGATGGACTTCTTTTCCAGGTTGTCTTCTTTGCTATAGAGATTTCTTTACTTGGAATCAAAAGAGATTGAAGATGGCGTTTCTGGGAAGAGGATCTTTTGGAATTTATAATTATATTAGTTGCTGGTAATGGTTTATAATTATCACCCTGGTCAGAAATGCCTTGTGCCCTCCATTGTATCAGTAAAAATGACCAATAACAATAATCTTCTAGAATGTTTATGGGAGTTTTGTTGAGTGATTTGGTTTAAAATGGGAAGAAGTATGCATTACCATGCTTTAATGCTCTGATTTACATAAAGATCCTGCAAAAAGATAGAAATAATCCATTTGAAAAGGATGTAATATTCAGGCATGTTAACAACACAAAATGTAAAGAAATAGTTATAGAAAACTTGTAGGTAGAAATCTCCAAAACTGGGTAAATAAAAAAGAATTTAAAGTCTCTTATAAAGGCAGTTCCCTTCTTAGGGACTCATTTTATGCAAAAGTATCCAAGGGCACTTTAGAGTAAATGTGGATATATATCCCAACTTCACCACTTTCTAGACTTTTGAAGGTTTATGGAGACCTGCTAAATTCTCTAAAAGCTCAATTTCCACATTTATGAAGTAAGAATAAGATTTTTATAGTGATATTTTGAAGATTAAGTGTTACATTTATCACACTGCAGTATAATTATGTGTCCTTGTGGGCTTTTTCATTCTTTCCTTCCATCAACAAACATTTCTTGAGAGTCTGTTTAAGTGAAAATTAGCTTTACCTCTCTCACTAGTCATGTGGCTTGGGTGAGTTATGTAACTTCTATGTCAATTTCATCTTCTGTAAATGTGGAATACAAATAGCACACATCTCTTGGGGTGCTGTAAGGTTAAAAAAGCTAATACAAGTAATATGTAACATATTAAGAAAAATAATACTTGGTATAAATTAGAAAATCAGTATACATTAGCTAGATTATTGTTGATGTTTTTCTCCTACTACTCTTCTCCTCCTGTTTCTTTCTATCATCATCATCATCATCATCATCATCATCATCATCATCATCATGTGTCAGGTATTCTACCAGACCTTATCCAATCAGAAGGTGATATTTTTCTGTTCAAACTATTATAATTATTGTAAACATGCTTACTGGATGCTATTAATAGTTTCCATGATTAGTCAGGACCTTTGGTTTGCAAGCGAAAGAAAGTCAATTCAAACTATCTTCATTCAAAAAGAAAGATTTGTTTGGCAGTTGCAACCAAATAATAAAGAAGTGAGACTGATCTCAAAATATTGTGGATTCACAGACTCAAAGTTTGTCAGGACATTCCTTACTACCACTTTCATCTCTGCTTCATGTAGAGCATAGGTGCCATTATTTTCTTCTGCAGACAGCTTTCTCTGTGAGGCAGAAATCATGTATTGACAGTTCTGAGACTGAATCCTATGAGATCCAACCAAGATAACAAGGGATCTTACCATCCAGCTGCTTCTGGAAAAGCATATGGAAAAGACATTAATTGATGTCCTGTGTCACATATCCATCCTTGAGCCAATTACTGTAGCTGGGAGAGAACACATGCTAGTGGGACAGAGTATATGATAACAAAACTAAAGAGAAATGGAAAGCAGGGCCGATCCCTGGATATATCCAGCACCTCGTTAATTTGGGTCACTGACAATTCTCTTCCCTATCCCTTCATTTGACTTTATGTCTTTAGTGGCAAGCACTGCTTGACATATAAAAAGGCACTCAATAAACATTTTTTGAAAAATGAATCTCTCAAGTGTAACAGCATTACAAGAATACAAAGAATAATACAATTTTTAATTTTTCTTTTTAACAAGCTTCTTTAAAAAGATCAACATATTTTCATGATGCTCAACTTTAAATTTTATTTAATAAATGTCATACTACTCATGTCCATCATGATAGCACACTCATAAATCTCAGGTTGTCTCTGGTTATTATCTATCACCATTGTAAATCTAAAAATTGTACCTGCTTATCTCCTCTGGACTGAGAATAACCAGCAATCAATTCTCATGTCCTTAGGCGAGTCTGACCTGGATTATCTTAGTTTAGAATCACCTGGACAGACTTGGAGCCACATGGAAGCTTGGGAATAAAATATTCAAACCTTGGAGTTAAAGGCTTGGTGGTAGATTTATTGCATGAATGATCCCAGTTTAGAACTTTTTTGCAAGCTCTCCAAGCAAGAGAAATGTAATCATTCCGTGAATATGGACTAGTTTTTTGACTTGTAGTAAGTTAAATATTTTAGAAGTCAATACTGTGCTAGTTTCTGAGCCTAGATTTCAAGAGGCCATGTGTATCTTCCTGTGCTCACACTCCCTTCTCTACATTCACTGTGAGAACATGTCCAGACTATTAGGCTAGAGGATAAGAGATTTGTGGCAGCTCTGTGGCCTAATCACTCCTGCTGATACCCAGACATGTGAGCAAGCCCAGTCATAATACAGAGAACTGCCCAGCTGAGCCAATACTAACCATTGATCTGCAGTCTTGGAAGCTAAGTAAATACTTTTTATTTTTATACTGCCTTATAGCGGCCATAGAAAGCTGATAAAGGGTTTCATTTAGGCCCTACTTAGATTATACCTGTATCAGTTTAGCTATCTCATCATTGATCACACTATAGCCAGTTAAGTTTTTATCCTTGTTTTTCACACATAACTTACGAAGCTGCCTAAAATATCTGCCACAAGTATCGTGTGTTCTCCAGCTGGTCCTTCTGGTCCATTTGAGAATATGATGCTAAATATTGAAGCAAATGCTTTGCCACGAGCAGCCTTGTGTGCTCAGTGACTTGGCAGGCCCCTAACAAGCATTAAGCATGGAATGTCAAAGAATTCTTAGAAACTTGTCAACTTGACCAAACATGGGCAAAATCAAATTCATAACACCAGAAACTAACAAAATAAGACCACGTGTAATTTTTAATAGTTGCATAAATCATCCCAGGCCTTGACTAAGAGCTGTATTTTTGAATAGATAATAATGGAAACTCTTTTACTTCAACATCTCACTGCCCATTTTGTTTCCAGATAGCACTGATATTTTTAAAATGAATGTTTCAAAATACATTTGGTCAAGAAGTCTCAGAACTCATACGTAATTCTTTGTCTGCTTATCTATCATATCCAAGAAAAACACGTTTAAAACAAGATGCCAGGTTTTCTAATGAAAAGCAAGGTGAGTCTTTAAGGTTCAAGGCTATATTTAGAATAAATAACAGAGTTCCCAAGATTACTCTCTGAAAGTGACTTTTAAACCCAGGGTACTAGAAAGAGAATATTGGCAGCCCTTCTCATATAAAGATGAATAAATGAAAAAGACAATCTGGCAATACAATGAAAACTTCTCTTCATCATTCTGGCAATTCTTCAAGATCTTCATTTCAGGGAGCAGATATCTGATTAGTTTAATCCTGAAATCACTCAACTGGATATCCCATGATACATTTGCTACAAGAAGAGCTGTCCAGCAAGTTAATTTCAGGAGAGAGGTGCTTGGCCAGATCCAGATGAAACTGAGGTAGTATGATTAGGATCAGAATAATCCTTTATATTTCATACCCCAACACGAACGTTTCTTTTTATGTCTTTACCCACATGCAATTAGCAGAAGAATTAGTTGATACCAATAGGCTGTAACCACCTAACCCTCTTTGCCCCATGCCTTCTCTTTCATACCATCTAATCTTATTCTTTAGGAAAAGTTTTTCTAGAAAGAATTCACACTAAGGTGCAAGTAACAGATATGCCTGAATTGATTACCTTCTCAAATGCATTTGTATTTTCATTTTAAACTAAAGGAATCTTTGATTTTGGCATTTCAGATAGCCATGAATCATCTTGGTAGAGATAATTCACACATTTGTCAATTAGACAATTCATATATTATGTTCACCTCTTTATACAACTGGCCTTGGATGATTATATTAGAATGATAGGCCTCTGGCTGGGGTGGAAGTTCCACAGAAAGATGGCCCATGACAACTAATGGACACATGTCAGGAAACTGAGAGACATTGTCATTCTTTATTATCTCATCTTTTTATTTTTCTTCCATGTTATCTGTTTCTTCCAAAACTTGATCCATAAACTTTCACTCTTATGCCTCAAATTAGTCTGAATATGTGAGGTCTTTCATCTTTGACCTCAAGAAACATTTCAAGTTTCTGGCCTCATTGCCAACTATTTCCTTATATGATGCCTCTGTTTCCACAGACTTATTTGCTTCTAAGGTCATAAGTAACCCCAGAACTTTTTGTTACACATGCCCAGAATACTCAGTAGTTAGAGACCTTCCACCCTATAGAGTCAAATCTTTACTCTGTTTCTAAACACCTCAGATTTTACCTCTTTATTTAAATTAATGGCAACTAAAATCATAGTACTTTAATGTCTATTTTACATTTACATTGATATTTAAAAATTGAAGTTTCCAATCTATGTATATTTTTAAACAAAAAGTGTTAAAATTCAGCCATAATAGATGCCTGTTTCCCTATTCTAGCTGAAGAAAGCACATTCAGAATCAAATACTTAGACCACCCAGTAAAAAGCACACCATTCCAGACCAATCTTGTCTGAAGTGATCTGTCTCTCTAAATTCCTATACCAATTATTCTGTACACTTAATTTGAATTACAGTGAAATCTTTTGATATCTTTCTATACTCTCTTAAACAACTAACTGTTGTTTAGCTGCATATATACATTTTCCTATACATAACCAAAGGAGTGTTTATGTATTCTATCTTTAAAGAGAAATTTATTTCTTTCCTTTTTGTTTATAATGTATGTACAAGTTGGAAAGTTGTTAGAGAATATAATAATTATAACTCATTATGGCTCTATTGATATGAAAATAAATATTTTTCCTAAATTTATTTTTTATGTCTACCATAGTTGGTTTAGTGTTGCTATAAAGGAATACCTGAGGCTGGGTAGTTTATAAAGATAAGAGGTTTATTGGGTTCACAATTCTGCAGAATGTACAAGATGCATGGCACCAGCATTTGCTTCTGATGAGGGTGTTGGGCTATTTCCACTCATGGTAGAAGGTACAAAGGAGCCAATGTGTGCAGAGATCACATGATGAGATAGGTAGCAAGAGAGAGGGGAGGGAGGTTCCAGGCTCTTTTTAACAACCAGCCGTAGTTAAAATTAATAGTGTGAGTACACCCTCATTCTCATGAGGACAGTACCAAGCCATTCATGAAAGTTCCAACCTCATGACCAACACATCTCCCATGAGGCATCCACCTCCAACACTGGGGAAAAAAATTCAATGTGAGGTTTTTGGAGGACAAACATCCAACTATAGTAATGCCTTTCTCATTAAGTGTTTTTTTAAAATTTTCCTTCAATTTAATTTTTTTAACATTGGTGAATGTTAATAACAAATCATTTTAAACTATATAAATTATTTTTGAAGTTTAATTTCTTTGAGCTCTTGGTGTTGGTTAAATTAAAATGTAGCTTAGAAAATGGTTTGACACGTATTTTCAACAACTAAAGAGCTTGCAGTTTTCCTCCAATTTAGAATGGGCAAAACAGATTTTGCAAGGAAATATGCTAGTCTAAATCTTATCATCAGTAATAAGAAACATTAAAATTATGCATCACTTTTGAAAAACTACAATTTTGACTGAGAAAGCTAAAGAAAAATGATGACATTAATAAATGGACTTCATGTTCAGTGATAATATCAAATTAATCAAAATTAAAACCAATTTGAATGTAATTAAGCATAAAATGGTCACAAGATTTCCAGTCAATATCATTGTTCTCCCCTTCTGATAATACAAGCTATAACTTAATATCTCTAAATTTAGATCACTTTTACTTCTAATTAGTCTCACATTACTGTTAACAGTATTTTCCACACTGTGAAGTTTTTTGAAACTCTTAGAAAAAATAAGAACTGTATCTAGTGAGGAAAAAATTAATGTAATTATGGAATCTCTATTAATTCAAAACTAAGCTTTGAATTCCATTTGAGGTTTATATTTTCCCAAATTAACTTTCCAGAAATATATTTTAGAATAGGCCTTAAAACAGTTGATTCTCAGCCAGGTGCAGTCATGCCTATAATCCCAGCACTTTGGGAGGCTGAAGCAGGCAGATTACCTGAGGTTAGGAGTTCAAGACCACCCTGGTCAACATGGTGAAACCCCGTCTCTACTAAAACTACAAAAATTAACCAGGTGTGGTGGGTGCCTATAATCCCAGCTACTTGGGAGGCTGAGGCAGGAGAATTACTTGAACCCGGGAGACCAAGGTTGCAGTGAGCTAAGATGGCATCACTACACTCCAGCCTGGGTGACCAAACAAGACTCCATCTAAAAAAAAAAAAAAATTGATCCTCATATTTCAAAATAAGAAAGCAATAGTGACAAATCTACTGTACTTTTCTTGGAGAAGCAAAATAATTAATAAAATTATACTTTCTTTGTCTATATAATAAAATGATACACGAAATTATCCAAAACATAATGGATAACCCACCATATTAAATCTTAATTTCAATAAGTAGAATTCTAATGTAGTTTATTTTAAAATATAATTTTTCTTCCTTTTTAGTGATATATTAATCTAACTTTCAGAAATCAAAATGAATCTTGATTTTGAGTTCTGTTGAAGTTGGGAAAGTGGGGAATTCAGTGTGGGTTGAACTTACTAATTCATTTCCAAAGAATAGAGTATAATCAAAGAAAAAGTAGTCACTTTACAGTGGGGATACCTGGCAGACACCTTAACCTTAATTAAGTGATCAAGGTTAACAACACCAGTGATGTCATCTTCATATCATATGCCCCTAAATATCATGTGATAAGGGCATCTTATCACAGTGATATTCTCACACACACAAAAAAAACCACAACCCAGTCTAACCATGAGAAATACACCAGACAAAACAAATAGAGGAGAATTCTACAAAACACCTGACAAGTACCCCTCCAAACTTTCAAGGCCATGAAAAACAAGGAAAGATTGGGAAATTGTTACTGGCCAGGAAAAACTGAACCATGATAATTAAACATAATATGGTATACTGAATTAGATCCTACGGCAGAAAAATAGCATTGATATAAAAACTGGTGAAGTATAAATAAAGTCAAGTTTAATTAATGAGAATGGATTAATATTGCTTTTCAAGTTTTAATAAATAATGGTAAATGAAGGATGTTAACATTAGGGAAGACTGCATAAGAAATATGTAGACAACCTGTGTGTTAACTTTGTAGTTCTTTTCTGTAAATCTAAAATTATTTCAAAATAAAATGGTTATTAAAAGAAGGATGTAAAGAGAGAGGGGTATAAACAGAGACACTTCAAAAAGAAATTACTCATGATCCAACAATGCCACTTCTGGGTATTTACCCCCAGAGATTTGAAATCAGTTTACTGAAGGGATGTCTGCACTCCCATGTCATTGCAGCCCTATTTACAATAGCCAAATTATGGAATCAAACTAAGGGCCCAGCAACAGGTAAATGGATAAAGAAAATGCGGAATATGTAAACAATGGAATACCATCCAGCCTTTGAAAAGAGGGAAACTGTCATTTGTGACGACATGGATGGAATTGGAAAAACATTAGGGTAAGCAAAATAAGCCAGGCACATAAAGACAAATACCACATATTCTTACTTGTACATGGAATCTAAAACAATCAAACTCCTAAAAGCAGAGAGTAGAATGGTGGTGGTTACAAAGGTTGAGGGGTAGGGAAAAAGGGGAGATGATGATGGAAGGGTACAAAATTTCGGACAGGAGGGATTTTTTGTTTTTTAGTTTCATTGCACAGAGCGGTGAAAATAGTTAATAATAGAGTATTATAAATTTCACAATTGCTAAGAGAGTAAATTTTACATGTTCTCACTACAAAAAATCTTAACTCTTTGAGGTGATAAGTACAGTAACTAACTTGATATAACTATTCCACACTGTATTCATAAATCATAACATCATTTTGTACACCATATATTTCTATAATTATAAATTGTCAATTTACAATTTTTAAAAAATCGTGATGTGTTTAGCCAATTGGAATAGACATAGGCAATTAAATATTATATGTGAAAAATAATCCTCAAATAAAATTATATAAGTAAAGCTAAAAATGGAGATAATTTTCTTTTAATTCTCCTTAGTACCCAGCAGGGGAGCTTTGTACAAGTCCTAGCTACTATCAATAAGCTCCTGATTTTGTGAAATTTGGACAAGATCCGTCTTTGGACACAGAGGAGCTTTATCAGTACTTCTCAATCCATTAACTAACAAACTTTAAACTGTCTCTTCAGGCTCTCTTTCTAGTGGCTGAGGCTCCCAGCGTTTCAGTGATTGTTTCTGTCACTTCTATGGGACTAGCCAGCAAATGGCCACTCTGCCCATCCCTCCTACCATCCAGAGGTCTTTTCCAGATTTCAGGGCTTCTCAATTTCTGGGGGTATAATCAGATGTTCTGCACCCTTGTCGCCTGCTGGAGCCTCAGATTGCAGTCTTCCCTACCTGGTGTCCCAGTGAGAGGTGACAGCGTGCCGGCAGTCCTCACAGCCCTTGCTCGCTCTCGGGGCCTCCTCTGCCTGGGCTCCCACTTTGGCGGCACGTGAGGAGCCCTTCAGCCCACGGCTGCACTGTGGGAGCCCCTTTCTGGGCTGGCCAAGGCCGGAGCCCGCTCCCCCAGCTTGCAGGGAGGTGTGGAGGGAGAGGCGCGAGCAGGAACTGGGGCTGCGCGCGGCGCTTGCGGGCCAGCTGGAGTTCCGGGTGGGCGTGGGCTTGGCGGGCCCTGCACTGGGAGGAGCCGGCGGGCCCTGCCGGCCCTGGGCAATGATGGGCTTAGCGCCCAGGCCAGCGGCTGCGGAGGGTGTAGTGGGTCCCCCAGCAGTGCCAGCCCACCAGTGCTGCGCTCGATTTCTCGCCGGGCCTTAACTGCCTTCCCCTGGGGCAGGGCTCAGGACCGGCAGCCCGCCATGCTTGCGCCTCCCACCCCCTCCGTGGGCTCCTGTGCGGCCGGCCCGGAGCCTCCCCGATGAGCGCCGCCCCCTGCTCCATGGCACCCAGTCCCATCAACCACCCAAGGGCTGAGGAGTGCGGGCACACGGCAGGGGACTGGCAGGCAGCTCCACCTGCAGCCCCAGTGCGGGATCCACCGGGTGAAGCCAACTGAGCTCCTGAGTCTGGTGGAGAGGTGGAGAACCTTTATGTCTAGCCCAGGGATTGTAAATACACCACTGGCACTCTGTATCTAGCTCGAGGTTTGTAAACACACCAATCAGCACCCTGTATCTAGCTCAGGGTTTGTGAATGCACCAATTGACACTCTGTATCTAGCTAATCTGGTGGGGAAGGGGAGAACCTTTGTGTCTAGCTCAGGGATTGTAAACGCACCAATCAGCGCCCTGTCAAAACAGACCACTGGGCTCTACCAATCAGCAGGATGTGGGTGGGGCCAGATAAGAGAATAAAAGCAGGCTGCCCGAGCCAGCAGTGGCAACCAGCTCCCGTCCCCTTCCACACTGTGGAAGCTTTGTTCTTTCACTCTTTGAAATAAATCTTGCTGCTACTCACTCTTTGGGTCGACACTGACTTTATGAGTTGTAACACTCACCGTGAAGGTCTGCAGCTTCACTCCTGAAGCCAGTGAGATCACGAGCCCACCGGGAGGAACTAACAACTCCAGATGCGCCACCTTAAGAGCTGTAACACTCACCGCGAAGGTCTGTAGCTTCACTCCTGAGCCAACGAGACCACGAACCCACCAGAAGGAAGAAACTCCGAACACATCTGAACATCAGAAGGAGCAAACTCCGGACACGCTGCCTTTAAGAACTGTAACACTCACGGCGAGCGTCCGCGGCTTCATTCTTGAAGTCAGTGAGACCAAGAACCCACCAATTCCAGACACACCAGGACATGGCTTGATGTGCATCTGATGTTCAGATTTCACACTGTATGTCTTTGATCTTTCTGACTGTCTGGTCTGATCAGGACACTGTTTAACTTGTTACTTTTAAGTTAATTCTTAGGATTGCTGATTTCATTCCTGGGCCTGCCATAATACTCATGCTATTTTCGTTTTGCAATAGTAATCTAGCATCCTAGCTCAGTTAGGTTTCCATTACTTCCAACCTACTCAAGAAGAAATTTATGTTAATTCCTTTTTGTGACCAAATGATGTCACCTTACATACAGTAGATAGCCAACACATATTTATTGAATAAATTAGTGGAGATTTCAGAAATAGATTTCTTACAGGTAAACATATTTTGATCAGAGTTCTTTGTTGCAAATGATAGAATGCACTGTAGTTAATTTAAGCAAGAAAAGAATTTAGGAAAGAATATTAGATAGCTCAAGAAATTTTGCTATAAGTGAAAAAAGAGTATTAAGGTTAAATTTCAAGGAAAATGCCTAAAACTGTACCATAGAACTGGGCTGATGAGATAAACGTTGTTGCTACTACTGTTGCTGCTGCCATTGCTACCACCAAATACTAAATATGAATTGAATTTTATGGCAACTGTATCTACTGCCAGCACCTTCATGAAACCTGTCTTTCAACCAATGCCACCCTCAAAGCCAGGTATTTCCACCAATATCTGCAACAGCAAAATAAAAGCTCCTCTTCACAGCCTTACCCCTAGAATGAAATCTTATATATATGTGCCTCATCATCAGAGCCATGGTCACACTTTTAGCTATGAGTAGGACTGATATTTGAGAGTAAAATTTGCATTCAGACATCTATGTGGAAGAGTTGGGATGCATAATGTAGTGTTTAAGCAAATAAAGGCAAATGATGATAGATATCCATTACCTTCTAGACAGCCCTATATCATCACATAAGTGTTTTAGATGCAACAAGAATAGCAATAAGATATCCCATGTAACATAGTGCAGTTATTCTTCAAGCATTAAGAATCTTATTTTCAAGGAGTGGAAAGTCCAAAGTATAAATATTACTGAATCTAGTTCTAAATCCAGAATCTTTAAGTAATGTTCATTTTTTTCTCCTAGTTCCCTCATATTAGTGTCTTCACATGCTAACCTATGGACGAAATCATAATTTAACCACCATGACATGTTATATAAAATAGAAAGGGAACAGTAGAAAAGACAAAAAAAAATGTATGTAATTAGTTACCAGGCTATAGCAGGTATTGATGATCTGTTTGTGGAATATTGTTTCCACTATTGTCCTTTGCCATCTATCAGTACTTTGGCTATTCAAAGGTCTTCAAAAGATGGGCATAACCCAAGTCATTTTAAATAAGAAGTCTGAGTCTTTGAAAGTCCTGCCAGTATTAGATTTTTGTATATCTAATACACTGAAAACAACATTAGTAGCAACTCATTGTTCCACACTCCTTCCTTCCTCCACTCTGTAGCAACAACCTTATGTCTTTATGACACTCAGGATACATCTCCCTGGCCAACATGATTGCTTCTTTTGTTGCCCATTTGTTCAGAGATATGAGAGTTCAAAATGGAAAGGTGGCAGGCACACTGGATTATGTGGTGCCATATTTATGTCTCCTTTTGAAATGTTCCTCTTTGCTATTAAAATGTTTTAACCAACCAAACCCTAAGTTTTGGAGATACAAAATGAACTATTAGGTGTAAAGGTAAGACGTACCAACTCCATTTATGCTCCTTGGTTTCCAGATCCATATGTTCAGTCTAAAGAGACACAGTTCTATTTATGGAAGATTTCAGAACATTCTTAGTTATCTCTCAATTGCTCAGTCACTACAGGCTATTCCATAAAGCACACTACTTCTGGGAGATGGAATACTTCCTAATACTAGGGAATTTTTTGAATGTTGGCTCATTATTTCTTTTGCTATAAAATGGGTTCCTTGGTCAGAAATAGTATTATGTTTGAAATCACAATATGTAAGACTTTCAATAAGATCATAAAAGTTGTGCTCAAAGCATAATGCATGAGGAAGGCCAGGGTATATAACAAAAGTCTATCCCGGTGAAGACAAATCACTGCACATCCTGTGATGGAAGAGGTTTAATGTAATCAATTTCCAAAGACAACCTAGCCTTTTTGGGAAATAAAATAGCAGGGGCTGATCTTGTTACTGATTCTAACAAGCTGGGCTAGCATTTGTAGTAGGAATCAGAGCAGCTGCAGTTAGGGGAATTCCATGTTGTTGAGTCCATACGTGATGTTCGTATCTGTTATTCTGACCACTTCATTTGTGAGCCCATTAAACAAGTACTGGATTAGGTGAGAAAAAAATATGATTGACATTCATGGGGTAATATTATCTAAATTATTATTTAAAAACTTCTCCATAGAGGGGTCTTCTGGTGAGTTTTTGCCAGAACACAAATGTTCCCATACTTTGGACTCATTCTAAGAGACCCATCCACATTTATCTTCTCCAGACCAATTTGTTACCAGTCCTCCTGTCTTACTCCATCCAAATCCCTTACTATTTAAACTAGTAATCACTATCTATGAATTGGTATAAATTGGTAGTTTTTTTCACTAAGAGACTTTCCCTTTCCCTCTAATGCTACCCCTTAGTTGGGTTTATAGTAAAGCAGTTGTCTTTCATCTGATAGTAGAAACTTATCTATTATCTTTAAAATAGATTCAAATTTTCCCCCCTTTAGGTCATCTGTTTATAGGCACTTGATCTTAAGGCCATTCTATAGGGTCAGATGTACAATCATAAGAGCACGAGTATTGACATCAGTTACCTGCTCATGCATCTTTCTTGTGCCTTCAGAACCTGATAAATCTCGATTTTATATTACCATTTCAATTTGCTGATGAAAGACTGCTGAGTCTACTTGCCTTTATGCTTAGAAGATAACAACAGCACATTGTAGGAGCTCAGGCTGCAGTCACCTGCTCATCGTCTCTACCCCAAACCAGTAACAAGCTTAGATCAGTTGAGAAGACATGACTTTGCAATAAAACCTTAGTGGCCTCTACCGTAGCTCTCCTATCTGGGCTTCCACATGTTCCGTACAACACACCAATCTGCCAAAGATATCACAAGCTCCATTGGATCTGTTGATTCACAGGGACCAAAGGAAGAACTGCTTGTACTCCAGCTGGAATGCTTTCCTAGCTCTAGTCTCACAATTTGTAAACAGTTGTGTAAGCAGTTTACTTAGTAAACATGTCAGAGCCACATGTCCACATGTGGTATATATTAATCCAAGTAAGTTCACGAACCATTGTGTTTCTTCATAATTATTAGAGGATAAAAAGGACTAATTAGTAGGCTATTATTTTGGAGGAAATATCTCAACAAGCCCAGGACCACTGGACTCTCAGAAATGTTATGAAAATAGATCTTTGAATTTTATGTGATATATCTTACATTACCTCTTACATGTAGATGTTACCAACATATTTATTTTACTATTACCGCTACATTCAGCTTACATGGTCTTAGCAACACAACTGATATATTAATAATATACAGGCATTATTTCCTAAAGGATAAGATGATAAAAATAGACCAGCATGATATCCTAAATGATTATGAGATGCTCGAAATCTCTAAACACTAAATTATGGCATAGAGCTAGAGGGCTAACAAAGATAAAGTTAAAGGCTTACATTTATCATTTATTCTACTAAGTGATAACAAATAGTAATCTCTACTTATTGGAATAGAGACCAAAAAGTACTACACTGACAGCTACATAGTAAACCAACTTCCCGATATGTGTTGATTTGCTGACTTAAAGAAAACCATATGAAACAGTAGCTGAAATGGAGTCTGATATGCTTATAATTACTACAATTTATTATATTTCATAAGACCTACCCATCTGCCTTCTGCACAAACCAAACAAGTAAGTTGAGTAAGTTGAATGGGGAGATCCAAGAAACTATCACCATTCTAGGTTCTTGATGGTGGTTCCAACTTCTGAAAGAGTCCCAGAAATGTGGCATCACTTTTGATGTATCATTTTATGAAGGAGCATGGTCTGCACATTGCTCTTCCCACTATAGTAGTCTTAACAGCATGTGTCAGGGAAAGATTGGGAAATCTACCACTTTCTAAATATATTTAATCAAATTGTCCACACAGGAATGATTGTGGTATGGAAAATAATCACAGTATGGGATTAGTGACTTCTTGGACTCAATATGAAAGGGTCTTTCAATAGAATTTCATTTATTCTCTGACATCCACCCAACCAGTGAATCGCAGTGACCTTTTGCTTCCTAGGGATTGATCTTGGGCTCAATCTATGTGTAACAACCCTCAAAAGGCCTGGATATTTCACATTCCTCAAATCCTTTTGTGGAAGACTACAAAATAAATGTGTGTGATATTGATACAGGATGTTTTTTCAAGGGTACCCCTCTCCTTATTTATTTAGAGAGTTTTGGCTCTGTGAGATGGCTCAAGGCTGAAAATCATACTACTATTCAGCACACCTAGAGTTGTATATGATTTTATAGATATTGGAGGGATTTTGGTGGCCTCACCACCTCTTTTGATCCAAGGACTCTACACTCACTTAGTTATCATTAAAGATCACTGTGGACCTGACTAGCTAACAGAGTAACTATATTGACCCTGCCCCTGGCATCTAAGAAATGCTGTTTGGTCTCTACCTCTACAGAATCTCAACATTCCCACTGAAATCAGGAAGCCTAATCCAATGATAATGTCAGACATGCACATCCCAGCTGCATCCCAAGAGAATGTCTTCTACAGTACTTTTCAAATATTCTTTTTCTTTTCTCATCATTTTATATCTAATAGCTGAATGAAGGTAATGTCTTCTGCCCCTCTTGAGACAAATGAACAGTTACATATAAGAAATTATTCCAACATTCTTATCTCTCAATAATTTTAGAATATTTCTTCTACATTATACCAAGTAATTTCTGTCATCTTGGCTTCAGTTATCATAGATTAGCAATAAATCCATTTCCTAAAGGTAAATTATTCCTAATGTAAAGTTCTTGATGCAGCAGAACTATTAATTGCTGTGAGGATAAAATACAAAACTCATCAAACATGTAAATATCAACAAGGTTATTACATGCATGAGCCCATACCCACAAACTTACTGGAAAGTATGCTCTACCATAATATATGCTGGTATAGAAAGAGAGGATTGACATGGGAAAATGGTAAAGAAAATGTTTAGGATGATCATGGTGTGGAGATCAGAGAAGAATAGTTGTGTACCACGCAGGGGCCAATTTGCCTAGATTCAAGCAGGTCAGAAAGCTCCAAGAGATTTCTTCTATAATATGATGTTAACATGTCACTTAAACATTTGTTGGAGATTTGGGGCTTCAACTAGCAACAAGTATACATAAAATACATAAAAATAAACCCCCAAAAGTAAACAAGATATTCGATAACTCCAGAGAAAATAATAACTCACTCTTGGAAGGAACAGCAATTACAGTATATAGGAAATCTTATCACCTGTAGTTAGTGTTTACATGGTCATAATGTGAATCCTAAATATTGATTTAACTAAAATTATGATATGACTATAGTAAGAGAAAGGCAGCCTGGGAAGAGAGAGAGAACATTAGGGTGTGTGTATGTGTTGAAAATAATGAGGAACTATTAAGGCAAGTTTCATTCTCATCTTCCATATCAACATATAATACCTACAACCAAAAGAGCAACAAGTTGCAAAATAAGATATATTTAAGGCATCTGGAAATAGACACAAAAAGAAATAGCTAAAAGAGTTGAAAGTGTTTACCCACAGTAGGAGAACAGGCAGAGGTGGTGAATGACTAGTGTATGTAACAAGCAAACCTTGTATAATAATGTGGATATTTCAATTATGGGCATGAATAAACTTGATACAAATAAATTATTTTGCTTAAGGGAATATTATCACAAATAGGCATAACGTAGGTATCTGAAATTTGAGTGCCAGGTAAATTTTATCTCATCTAATTTTTACAAAAACTCTATAAGACATTATTTCTATATTACAGACAAGAAAACTGGCATTCAGAAAGATTAAGTAACTTGTTCAATGGCTCTCATTTAGTCAGTAGTGAATCCACGAATCAAACTTGGAACCACCTAGCTCCAAAGTCTTTGTTCTTTCTACTCTAAATGTACTGCTCTCAGTAAAATTTCTTTATAGGATGACTAAAGAAGTCTTGTATTAGGCCTGTAATTAATGGATTTTAAATATATTAAAAGGGAAAAAAGTATAGCCCTCACAGAGGGAACAATGGCAAGTGTTCAGAGAAAGACTAAAGACAACTGGTCTGATCATAACAAGACCATGTTATGTAACAGGGAAGACTGATGTTGGTTAGCTTTAATGGAGACATGGCCAAAGGATTTTTCTCATTAATATCAGGGTGTAGAGGGAAACAAAGAACACTTTGGCCATCATGCTACTTCCTTTATAAAATTAGATTTTTCTGACAGAGCAACAAACACACATCCATCTGGAAAATTCCTGTGTCATAAGAACAGATGTTTAAATGACCCACAACAAGAAGAAAAGCAAAAACAGAGTAAGATCTCTTGCTAAAGCAAATTATTATAACAAGAGCATCCATTTCTGCTTGTAGCCAGGAAGCTATTTGCTTAACTGAGATACAGCGATGAACATAGGCCTCCTGTGCCATACCCAGCCCTCTTTCATGACTTAGATCCATCTTTAAAAACAAAAACACAAATAAAAGCAAACACTTGTATCTTCTTCTATGGAAGTTCTAACAGTAATCTAAATTATTCAGAGAGGCAATTGAATTTTGATCAAAACATTCTTATCAGCTTTATCTTGAGGTTTATAGAATAACAAAACTATCTGAGTTCCTTCTAACATACATGGTCTAAAGAACTCTTTAAAATTGCCCTTTCTTGAATCTCTTTGACCTTCTTTGGACTCTGTGACATCATCTTTATGAAAAGAAATGTTACATAAATGTGGGCTTGGGGTATATAATTTTGGACAACATTTTCTGTGGATATATAATAATTATGAAAACAATGCTCATATTTGGTCATATATTAATAATTATAACCTAAAAGATTCAGCTGTACTTTAACACAGAAGTGTCAAAGGAAATTGCATGGGTGGGAAACAGCTGAGGATGTCCCAACAATTATTCTCAGTACCATTATAATAAAAATCTAATGACTTGGATAGTTAGGTTAATAACACACTAAGAAACAATGTTTCAAAAGGAGTTAACTGGAAATTATATTACACCTCCATGCAATACATGGTAATCTAGCAAAGACTCTGCCTTGTGGTCTGCGATTCTGATTTGGCATGCTGAATGAGAATATATCCGACAAAGATTTTGCCTATGGCCAAATTTTAAAGAAGATAATTATGATTCCAAGTATTTGAGCAAAGGAGAGGTGAAACTGTTTACACACTAGGCATAATAGGTGAGCTGTTACCTGGATTTGAACTAGAAATCCCCCAATACAAAAGAAAATGATTTATGCTAGCTAAAAAAAATCACACATCTGCCTCTACCTAAGTATACGAAGAATCATCATCAGAGTCAAATAAGTACATGATAGAAACATATGTGTAAATTATGTTTCTAACAAAGTCTGCTTAGGTATGAAATTCTTCTTCTGTCATTCTGGTGATTCTAACAATTGCTCAAATGTGCTGTGGAGAACTAGATGCTGAATGTCAGGGTCACTCAAGGCATCAGCAGAAGAAGTGAAAAATAAATGTACCCTAAGAGACCTTTGCAGCCCAATAGCAGAACTGTGTCAAGAACTCAGATCTTCCTTTTCCCTATCTCAGGTATCAATACATGTAATTAGAAGATGGTGGGTGGAGCACATATTCATGTCTCCAGATTGACAAAATAGTCTCTGACTCATATAGAAGTTCAAAGCTCAATTTTTAAGTTTCCACACCCATACATACATAACTCATTGGATTCTTCTGAGATTATATTAGTCAGGCTCTTTGAGATGACACTAAACAAAGACACAGCAAGTTTTCCCTAAGTGATGGGAGTTTTTCTAAGAAAACACCCAGAAGCAGGTAAACAACAACCAAAAAAAAAAAAAAAAAAAACAGACACACACACAGAAAAAACACCTCTCTCTGTAGCAGTCAGATGGATTTCTGCTTCTTCACGTCTCTTCAAGTTGCTAAGCAATATACTATCTGATTAATATATTTCAAAATTCTTTGAAAGAAAATACTCAGTTAGGCAGAACTCATTAGAGAAACTTCCTAAAAGGCAGAGTTCTAGATCCAGGCCACCTCCAAGATCACCAAATTCCCAGGTGTCCAGCTAGCTGCTGCGGGCAGTAAATAAGAACCATTAGTGGCTACTTTGCTAAGAAGGGACTATGAAACACAGACACTTAGAGTGACATGGAGTTCAAAACAGTTTAAAGATGGGCTCTGTTTTCAGTTGGTCTGAATTAAATCCTGGATTGACTACATCCAAGTTTATACAGTTAATGAAAGCTATTTGATCTTCCTAAGCCTCTGTAAAAGTAGTATTATGTATCTCATATCTGGTTGCACAGATTAAATGATATAATCCATGCAGAGCATTTAGCAGAGAGATCAGATATCTTTGCTTAGAAGAGCCATTAAATCATGTTTAACTACAAATCATTTGAATATCATTTGCATACCAATAAAAATCTCAAGGGCATACAAAACTAAACCTTACCATACAATTCAGCCATTGAAGTCCTTACTGTTTACCCAAAGGAGTTGAAAACTTATGTCCATGTACACAAAAACTTGCACACAGATGTTTACAGCAGCTCAATTCATGATTGCTAAAACTTGGGAGCAACAAAGATGTCCTTCAGCGGGTAAGTGGATAAACTGTGGTGTATCCAGACAATGGAACATTATTCAGCACTAAAAAGAAATTAGCTATGAAGCCATAAGAAGACATGGAGAAAACTTAAACACATATTAATAAGTGAAAGAAGCCAGTCTGAAAAGGCTACCTACTGTATGATTCCAAATGTATGATAGTCTGGAAAAGGCTAGGCTATGCAGATGATAAAAAGATGATCAGTGGAGGG
This sequence comes from Pan troglodytes, assembly GCF_028858775.2. NCBI lineage: Eukaryota > Metazoa > Chordata > Mammalia > Primates > Hominidae > Pan > Pan troglodytes. The sequence goes on along the minus strand of NC_072412.2, from coordinate 86,173,927 downwards.
ATGAATAGTTGGAGCACAAAAGATTTTTAGGGCAGTAAAACTATTCTCTATGATACTCTAATGGTAGAAACATGTCATTATACATTTGTCAAAATTCCTAGGATGTACAGCACCTATAAGTGAGCCCTTAATGTAAACTATGGACTGTGGGTGATGATGATGTGTCAATGCATGTTCATCAATTGTACCAAGTGTACCACTCTGGTGGGGATGCTGATAATGGGGGAGGCTGTGCATGTGTGGGTGCAGAGAGGATACGGGATATCTCTGTACCTTTTGCTCAATTTTGCTGTGAACCTAAAACTTCTCTAATACATAAAGTCTACTATAAAAAGCTCAAAGGCCACCAGTAGCCCTTACCCACATAATAGCTGGGTAAACACTGAACTTGAGGTCCTGGAAACCCATGTGAATGCTTTTGTAAAGTAAAAATATTGTTCTGCTTCAGGGCGATTTTATTTTTTGGTTCTAAATAAAATTTCTGTATATCGGATTTACTGAAAGTGGGGGTATATTGTAGTAAGTCTAGAGAGTTTATAGGTATGCAAACAAATTCGCTAGCATTTTTTAAAAGTAACATAACACAAATATAGCTAAGGTATATTTATACCTTGTTCTCAACTTACGAAGCCACATCTTCAAGTACCATTACTGTTCAAAGACTCTTTATAATTATTTTTTTTTAATTGAGACAGAGTTTCCCTCCGTCACCCAGGCTAGAGTGCAATGACACAATCTTGGCTCACTGCAACCTCCGCCTCCCGATTTCAAGTGATTCTCCTGCCTCAGCCTCCTGAGTAGCTGGGATAGGCGTGAGCCACTATGCCCAACTAATTTTTGTATTTTTAGTAGATATGGGGTTTCACCATCTTGGCCAGGCTGGTCTCGAACTCCTGACCTCAGGTGATCCCCCAACCTCGGCCTCCCAAAGTGCTGGGATTACAGGTGGGAGCCTCGGCGCCCAGCACAAAGACTCTATTCTTTGACAGAACAGAAATAAACAATGAAAGGCCTTTTATAATGAGCCCAGGCGTCCACGGGAAAGGCTGTTCTATCTCTGCCCTCACACAGATTGAGAGGTCTATGCAACAAAATGAACAAACTGGGGCTTTGGTGACAGGCCCGGGCATTAATTCCTACCTATTAACTATGTGACCTTAGAGAAATTACTCTCTTCTCAGAATCTCAGTTTCCTCAGACCAGTTGAATCAGATCCTCTGAGATGGGGTACGGGCATCATATTTTTAAACTCCCAGGTGATTCTGACATGAAGTCAAGTTTGAGAGCCCACGCCCTAAAGCTAGTGGTTTCCAAACTGTAGCATGCACCACAATCACCTGGAGGGTGTATAAACAAACCCCTGGCTGCCGGGCCCCACCTCCAGAGTTTCTGATTTTGCAGGTCTGGGGTGGAGCAGGTTTGCATTCCTAACTAGCTTTAGGTGATGCTGGTGCTGCTAGTCTAGGAACTGCACTTTGAGAACCATTGCTAAAAATACCCAAATTACTTGTTGTTCCCTTTGCGTGGTATCTATGAATCCTCGTCAACGTTCTGCTCCAAATTGTTCAAAATCCCTTCTCTCTTAATCGTTCTTTTTCACTCTCAATTCCCACCAACCCTTGGCAGTACGGATGTTCCTCTATGCCCATTAGATACTAATTAGAATAATTTCTACTACAGCACTAAAATCAGGATGTTACATGATATTTATTTATAACCCTGTTGTTCAACCAAGCTTCCAAGTTCCCCTCAGGCAAAAGTCCTGCTCTTTTTATCCCTGACTTTGAGCAAAATGCCTGGCACATAATGGGAGGATAATAAATGGTTGTGTTAAATGTAAATAACTCATTAGCCTATATATATATGTATGTATATACATATATATGTGTGTGTGTGTATATATACACATATATATACATGTATATATGTATATACATGTATATGTATGCATGTATATACATGTATATATGTATATATACACATATATATGTATGTGTATATATATGTGTATATATACACACACACATATATGTGTGTGTGTATATATATATATATATATACACGACACCTAGTTTCAGAGCCATTTCCCTGTGAAAGAGCATCTTGAATTAATAATGGTGCAAACCTCATCCTCATGTATAAGGACCTTTCAGTTCTTTGAAGAAACACATGCAGTGTTTTGCTTTGTAAGAAGAGACATGTATTTTTATAGCCTTATTCTTGTTAATGTCTTTTCACACCTCTGGACCTCAATCTGAACATGTTTGTTCCTGTCAGCCTCCACATACTAAGCGTGATAACCACAAACACCTAACACTCATTGCACTATGACTAAAAATACCTAATTTTCCAAACAAGTGTTTCTCACTTTTTACCCAAGATGAAAATAGAGAACAACAATGTGAAGCCTGGCTGTTTTTCGGATCTGCAGTCCAGGCTAGTAAACAGTATGAAAAGCACAATGAGAATGTTTGAATGAGTCCCTATGGGTGCCCTGATGTCTCTGGCCCAACATCTGTGGAAAAAATGTCTGCTATATAAGGTGGGGGCCAAGACCATGCTGCTATCCTTTAACCTCAGGGTCTGTTTATAACTTGTTATTCATTATACTGCTAATCTTTACCGGGAGGCCAAGATTTACCGGGAGGCTATCTTTCCATGATATGGTGTCATAAGTCCTGTTGCAGCTTGTTCTGCCCTTCCTTTCAGCAAACATTATTACCAGTGAGCTAAAGGAACAAAAGCATGCAAAAAAATAAAAGGGGGAGATGATGACACTATGTGTCAAAGATGAGTGCAAGCTCTGGAAAACAGTCTTTGATAAAACAGGGTCTTCGTCACAGAGCCCCAAAGGGCTATACATGGAGAACTGTTTTGTTTTGTTTGTTTGTTGTTGTTGGTTTTATGATAGTGGTGGTTGGGAAGAACGAGAGGTCAGAATTGGCTGGTGGAAAACTGTGGGATCTTTGACTCCAGAGTGTAAGGAACTCAGAAAAATGTCAGAAGGAGGGAAGTGCCTGAAATAAAGTGCTAGAAAAACAGGGAGGAAGAAAAAAAACCCAAAAACCTGTTAATATAATGGTCTGATCTTAAGAAAGAGAATGATTCAAGGAAAGAATGTGAGTTTTCCTACTTAATGCAACTGTTTGAAACTCTGCCTATTAAAATGTCTCCTAAAGAGCTTTACCTTCATAATTTTCTTAATATTTTTCCATCTTCTTAATGAATTGTATCTCTGAATCCCAAAGCATGTTTCCCTAATCTAAATGATGCCCGATGCCCCACCTGTAGTTTCTGTTACATGGCAAATAGCTTCTGCATGCTTACTGTGTTTAAAATTCTATAGTAAATAAGAAGCACGTGCATGTGCATGCACGCACGTGCACACACACACACACTGGATTCAGTCTCTCTCCTCACACAGCTTTTAGACTGCAAAAGACCTAATAATAAAATTTTGCTTTAAAGATAGATCATTTTTATCATAAAGACATTAAAAATGAAAGTAGACCACATAAGCTAAGCAACTCTCTATGACCTTTGGATATTGAGAGAATAGTGGAGATGCAGAAAGACAGTCTCTGTGTGGTGAGTAAATACAGGTTTAGCATCTTAGATCTGAAAATCTGAAATCCAAAATGCTCCCAAATCTGAAGTTTTTTGAGCACTGATGTAACACTTAAAGAATATGCTCATACAACCTGTAATACTTCAAAGAAGCATCCAGGATTCATCATTCTCAGTGAGAATCTAAATCAGTGGAGCTAGAAAGAACAAGAATTTAAATTATTACTTTAGAGTCATGTAAGGAGATAAATTTACAAGGAGTATTTCTATGCATGTTCTTCATTTTTGTAATTTGGATCAGGGTAAAAAAATTAGAGAAAGAATTGCTAAAAACTTTTTTAAAGAAGACATAATCCCTATGTCATTGCTTTGTAGAAAATAGAAATAATATTTCTGCTCTCACTTAAAACAATCACTCTATTTTTCTTAAGTCTGATTATCACAAAGTATGGTATCATCAACAGATTCAAATCTGTAACACCAAAATATGTTGTAAAAGCCATTTTCTGCTCATTAGAAATTATCTGCCCATGTAGCTCTTTGTAGAATTGTGCTCTTCTCTTAAACCATCTAATTTACCTTCCATTCACCTCTGAAAATGGGTTTTACACATTTCCGTTTTACTTTTAGGGAATACCTGCCTCACTTTGATTATCATGCCGCACCTTAAGTCTAGTAATTCTTTTAAAATTCAACCAAGACTTAGTATAGCGTGCCCTGTTACACTCTATGTTGAAGTATATCATACCATATATAGCAAGTAGTCAAGAGTGGGTTTATCAAAACAGAACAAAAAAAAATTCTCCTTGTTATTTTAGGGTATCTCAAAAATGTGCCTCAAAGCATTAACCCATGGCTTAATTAATGCATGATTTCCTCTTTAAAATTAGAAACAGGAATAAACAGTGCAGCTTAATAATTTTCATTTGCTCTTCTTTTCCAAGCATTCTAATTAAGGCCTGGTTCTGAGACCTGATTAAGCAGCTTCTACATCTGACTGCAGTTTGCAGTTATCCCCACAAGGCAGGATCTCAAGCTTATTTTGAGTGAATGGGAACAGTCTAGGAAGGAGCAAGATGATGGGATGTACTGTGAAAGGAGGAGTTACTCGGTTTGGATTTTGCTCTTGTATTTAGAATTTGCCATGTGCATTGCAGAGTGCAACAACTCCATTTCATAACAAATGTCAAAAACATCAGTCTCAGTCAAAAAACATTAGTTTATTGGAGCACTTTGTCAGGAGTATGTTGTTTTCATTGCTTTTTTATTTGGCTTCTTTGAACCAAATGGTGTAAGAACAATATATGCTTTATTTTTCATTTTATATTAAGAAAATGTAAATGAGGTCTGTGGTTTCACTATCCAGTGTTCTTAATCTCTTGGATTCACTGTAATCATGAAATTCATTTGAGGTATATTTTTGATGGCTTTCATGAAAAAATGTGAAAAAAAAACAGTAATTATCAAACATGAAAAATTTTAAAATTATATTGTAATTTGAAGATAACAGCCCTAAAGTACTTAAATATTCCAGAATATTTTTAAATATTGAAAAAGTTGCACTGTAATATAGACAGTATTCATTAAATGTTTCTAATATTCAGAAAATAGATATCTAAGTTGTCCTTTGTAACACAGGAGTAAAAGTCAAAACTCCTGTTAGGCAGGGTAAAGTCAATGTTTTAGAAGCTACATAGATGTCCACCACCACCACCACCTTCATTTTAAAAAATATATTTTAGCTATGAAGGTGTCAGGCAAAGGGACTACCATAAGTTTAATTGAGTAGAGTGCAAACCTGAGAAATTGAGAGCTGGGCTTCATTCTTTCTCTATAATTTACCACTGCTCTTATATTCTCTGCATTAAACTTTGTGCCTCCTCCCTACCCATTTCATTTTCCTGGGGTCATGTTAACTCATCCCAAAAAGTCACTTAACTAACTCATCAAATAAATTAATTCAGAATGTTTCACAGTCTCTCCCTTACCATCCCTATTGCCAAAAGCCCACACCAGACCAATAATGCCTTTGCTTCAGTATTGTGCCCCCATGTGTTCTTAGTGCTTCTGCCTTCTCTCTCCACACCCACCTAAATGGTGGAATCACATTGCTCTTCTTTCTTAACACTTGGTTTACATTATTCCCCAGTTTAAAAACTTCAGCGACATCCAGATCACTGGGGACCTTTAAATTCTATATCTCTTGCTGCCTCTGAGCCTTTTTTTTTTTTTTTTTTTTTGAGATAGAGTCTCACTCTGTTGCCCAGGCTGAAGTGTAATGGCACGATCTCAGCTCACTGCAACCTCCGCCTCCCAGGTTCAAGCAATTCTCCTGTCTCAGACTCCCGAGTAGAGACAGGGTTTCACTGTGTTGCCCAGGCTGGTCTCAAACTCCTGAGCTCAGGTAATCCACCCGCCTCGGCATCCCAAAGTGCTGGGATTACAGGCGTGAACCCCCGTGCCCGGCAAGCCTCCCTTCTAAAACGACCTTCTCCATTACTGTTTGCTTACACAAATCCTAGAGACACTTGGAATCACCAGTAGGTCTTGTCAAACGCCAGTTTCAATTCAGTGGGTTTGTGATGGAGCCTGAGATTCTGCTGTGATGTTGTTGCTGGTGGTACATGGACAAAACTTGGAGGAAAAAAGATTTAGATAACTCTTTTTGTCAGAGAAATACTGGTCTCTGACAAGGGCTCGTGTGCAGGGCCAGTAAAGAGAACTATATACAGATTTTATTGTATATAGATACCATAATATATCTATGTCTGATTGAATGAGGTTAATGAATCAGGTTAAAGACTAGGCAAATTTTAAATTATTTTCAGGAGTTCTACATTTATACAGTAGTGCATGGTTAATAACTTTGTACATATATACCATAGAATTGTCAATACGTAAATAAATAAATGGAACTCAAAAGGATAATTGAAGCTTCTGAAGCAGCTATCCTAAGTGTTTTTAAGTATATACAACTCGAATACTAGCCCAAGTTCCATGATGAAACTTTGTGTAAATACTGTAGTTCTGTCCTCCAGGGCTGTGATTCATGGGTTTATTTGTTTTTGCTCAGTCACTCACTCCTGCCTGCAGTGATCCATGAGCTGGATTCTCTCCATCTGTTCCACTACCTGGAGTCCAGTACCCTGTAGCAAATGTTAATTTGGGCCTGTCTTTAATCTCTGCACCATTTGGAGAGCTGAAATAATACCTTACAAAAAATTCCTGGTCTTTGTGGTGTTATAGGGTTTATATGCTTTTCTTTAAAGCATGCTTTTATTTTAAGAAGATCATAATTTCTACTTGGTTTCCCATGCGGAGTATTGATGGAGATTAATAATCCAACTGAACAATCTTTAAAGTGGGCACAATAACAACTCTTAATTACACTGTCTAGAAAATACAGGGAAAGTAAAAACAATCCAATGTGCCCCTTGTTTCAAATACAACATTATTAAATATATAGCTTCAGTGCTTTTATTGAGTTCATTTTCATGATAAAAGCTTAAACCTACTCAATTCTGGGGGTCCAAAGAAGGCTTTTATCTTGTGGAAGATAAATTCAGCACTTCTGTAAGTCTTCCATACATGTAATTCAATTTTTATATAATAGAAAAGTCTGTCAATTTTATAAAACCTGATAAAATAAGCGTTGCCAAATAATGAGTGCTGTTTATTCCACGTGTAATATTTTATCTTTTTAATAAACTATAAGCTTACTATAAGCAGTGTCTATTAGTCTTGTAATAAGTCCTGAAACTCCAACTAACTGGAATTCCATTTTGCTTAGTCCAGGGTTGGACATGTCACTCGATCAAGCCAATAAAAGACCTTGCCTGAAATGGTTATATTACATTTGGAAGAAAAGTTCTGTTTCTAGTAGGTTTGCTAATTTAGGAGAATGTGAGAAGTCCCTGCCAGGGGGGAAAGTATATAAATTCGAACAGGTAGCAGAAAGAGAGAGGTTGGAAGGAGAGGAGAGGAAAACGCAAGGATGAGGAGAGAAGAAATTTGACAGTATTGAATTTTAGAACCAGCTGGTAAGGTCCTAATACCTGAAACTTTTCTTTAAATCATGTGACCTACTCCCAGCATCTTTTCCAAACTAAAAGATGAACTCTCTTATTTTGGTTAATCTAGTTTGAATAAAAAATATATGACTACTATACAACATCCATATAGAATGTGTTCAATCTACTGGAATTGGTGGCAGGAGTGCGGTTCTTGTTTGTTTCCTGAATTGCTGTTTTTTTGTCTGCTCGATTCCATTTGGGAATGCAACACTTGTATATTTCTGTAGCCATTCTCAATGCTCTTGTATCATAAGGTAACAAGTATTCAATTTTATGACTGCATTATCTTCTAGTTTGGAAGAATAAACTAGGAGTATCTTTAAAGCACACGACAAATTAAAAAAAAATTTTTTTTCTTTTCTTTTGAGATGGAGTCTCACTCTGTCACCCAGGCTGGAGTGCAGTGCTGCGATCTTGGCTCACTGCAAGCTCCGCCCCCCAGGTTCAAGTGATTCTCCTGCCTCAGCCTCCCAAGTAGCTGGGACTACAGTCGCGTGCCACCACACCCAGCTAATTTTTGTATTTTTAGTAGAGACAGGATTTCACCATGTTGGCCAGGATGGTCTCGATCTCCTGACCTCATGATCCACCTGCCTTCTCCTCTCAAAGTGCTGGGATTACAGGTGTGAGCCACTGCGCCCAGCCAAGAAATAATATTTTGTCTGATTGTTTTTCTGTCTATATTAGATCTGAAGCCAAGAGAAGAAAAGATTATCTTTCTTTTCCTCTCCCAGATACTCCAAATGCCAACAAGGTTTTGCCTGTATGGAACACACAATGGTTGCCAAGTCAATACATTTGTGTGCCAAAAAACTCTGAAGGTTAAAATCCTACCCAAAATTGTGTAAAGCTCAACAAATTTACCCTAATGACAATTTGAAGAACATACTTGTCAATTTTTCTGAGCCTTCTTATAAACTCAGAGTGAATGAGAATTCCCAAAACTGCTACTCCTGTGGTGGCTGCAAAATTTAATATTATTTCCTGTTTAATGAAAGTGACATACATGGAGTCTGGAACCAAAATTAGATTTTATGAATAAATAGGAAAGAAGGAATGGAGAGCAGTGGGATCCTAAATCCAAGAAATTAACTCCATCATTGAGCCCTATTTAAGTACTGAAGCCCTTGTTAGGAAGAGGAAACCTATTGTAATAAGAGTTTTTCTTTTTTAAGTTGGAGAAAAGCAGAATAGTTGACCCTAAAAACATGTCTCTAAAATATGAATCAATTTATTTCTATCTCTGCCTTCCCTAAGGTTAATTTCAACTCTCATCTTCCTGTGGCACCTCTCTAGCAGCTTCACAGAGTTGAGCCATCCTCAACAGAGGGAGCCTTTTCTTCCCATCCTAATCTCCATTCTTTCTGTGAGAGTAAATCATCATCTCATCAGTCATGGAAAGAGAAGAGTTGAAGTGGTGACATATTTCCAGAACAGACATCACAGCGTTGCTCCTCATGGGCAGAGTCCACCATCAATACTACCCCAGTGATTACATCTCATACTCCAGACATTCTGAGTTCTCTCTTGGCTTCTCTTTGCCATATTCCCTTAAGCTACACAGCCACCTTCTCCGGTAGACCACAGTCTTGCTATTGGTGAAAGATTTCCAAAACCCTTTGGCTTTTCTCTGCCCAAAGAGACAATAAATCTGGTGCTAATGTTTCACAAAGGATCCTCTCTTTCATTATGCTACAAATTTATGCTTGAGTCGTAGTTGAGAGAAAACAGCATAATATAATGCTTAGGATGTGAACCATTTACCTCTGTCATTTAATAGCTGCGTGACCTTAGCTTTTGTAGGATTTAACCTTTACATTTCTCATATGTAAAATGGAGAAAGCAACAATACCTCCAATGTGTGGCTATGTTGAGAACTAAATTAAAAATGTAGAGTTCATACAATGCCTGACACATAGAAAATGCTATGTAAGTACATGCTGTTATTGTTTCCTGAATTCTCCTCTTTTGCTGTTTCCTCTACCTTGTATCCTCCTTTACTACTTTTACAGACACACAGGCACACACCTCTCTACCTCCATACACAAAACCACATACACGTTCCCCCTTCAATTAAGTTAAATCCTTAGCTTGTCACTTTAATGGGAATTTACTGCTTAACAGCTTTACACCGCTTTGGGAATTTGTGCTTGTTATAAACAGATTAAAAATTAACATATTTAAGAACTTTGTCTTATCACAAATTTCAAACCAGGTTTAGAGGCAAATCTACAGGAGTTATTTTAAAATTGGTCTGATCAATGTACTGTTAAAGCTACTTCTACTTTTTTTAGTAAAATGAAAGGAAGGATGGAAAGAAGGAAGGAAGGGAGGAAGGAAAGATGGATGGACGGACGGACAGAAGGAAGGAAGGAAAGAAGGAAGGAAGGAAGGAGAGAAAGAAAGCAGGCAGGCAGGCTGTAAGGAAAATCATAAAACTGCATCAAAATTCACTAGAAAACAATCCCATTTCATATTCTGCTAAACGCCATAGGAAATGACATTTGCTATAGTAAGAAAAACAGATGGTGGAGAGAGAGTGGAAAATACAACTCCTTGAACACTGAGAATGAAAATGCCACTGTGAACATTTTGGGTCTCTCTGACGTGTTCCTTTATCAAGTTGTAGCCTCCAAGACAACCACTTTCTTTATTATATGCATGCCTTCCAGCCTGAAATAGTTTTGTGGGGCTTCCAAAGTAAGAAGCGAGTGGTGTTTTGGATGTGTGTTTGTGTGAGGTTGCATGTGAGTTCATGAGTGGGGCCAGGACAGAGAACACTGAGGGTCATTCAAACCCATGAGACAGACAACTCTGACCCAGGATCCTTCGCCAGCAGCACAGTGATTCATCCTCTCAGGCACAAGTACATCAAGTCCTCTGTTTTCTCTTAGTTCACATTTGTCCTCTTCAAACCAATGAGTCATAAGTTGGAAATATGTATGAAATAAGCTAGCATAATATGTCACTGAATTATTTCTGGTGATTCAATATACACATCCTAGGACACCAGGCATCTGAAAGGCAAATTTTTAAATTCAAGAGATTTATACAAAGCAGATACAGTTGATTGTGTAAGAAAGAAGAAAATCAGGTGCAAGAAGAAACGGATCCTGGTAAAACGATTAACTTTCAGTGAGGGGGGTAAAATATTTCTTCCTGCTCTCAAAAGGATAATTTTCTTCAGAGGAAATTGCATAAATTCTTGGTCACTTGAATTAGCAGAGAACTATTCTTGCCAAAGTTTAGTGCTGGGAAACAAATGATATTTTGGCCTCTTGCAAAACGATTCTATCTCTCCACAGCAAAATGAGCTTCATTCCTTAATGCAAACAGAATTCATACCTTCCCGTTTGTACCTTCAAACCTCAATTACCTGAGAAATCAGAGGATGATTTCCTCTTATGAAGAAGTTTTATCATGAGAAAATGGAAACCTGAAAACATAATGCCTGGCCTGATAATGACCAAGGCAGAACCTCTTCCCATACTCATTTGTTCAGCAATTACTTGCTGGGTGCCTCCCTTGTGTCAGGTCACAGGTATCCCAGGCACTGAGGAGGCAGCAGTGCACAGGCTGACACTGCCCATTTCCTTTTGGAGCAATGGAGCAAGACAGGCACTTAGCAAATATTAGGTTGTTGCAAAAGTGATTGCGGTTTTTGCCATTACTTTCAATGGCAAAAGCAGTGACTGCTTTCGCGCCAACCTAATAGCAATAGAAGTCATGCCCATGACAATAAGTGGTATAAAGAGCAGCAGACATGGCCACCTTGCTTGTTTGGGCTTAGAAGAGGCATGTATGATGAAGACCTGAAGATGTGAAATTCAGCCGAGACTCCAGAAATTGGAGAATGAGAAGGCATTGGCAAGAATATTTCAAAGGAAAGGAAAGGTTACGGCAAGGCCCTGAGGCTGGAAAGAGAATGGAGTTTCTGAGAAACTGACATAGGAATGTAACTGGAGCACAAAGAAAGAGAGACATGGGAGATGAGGCTGGGGAAGGCAGGGGTCAAACTGGGAAGATATTCTAAGCCATGCTGAGAGCACTCGACTTTCTCAAAAGGGTAATTACAAATCACTGGAAGCTGAGAGAGAGAGACAGTTACATGTGCATTTTTAAAGATAACTAGCTTTTATAAAAAGAATTTGTGGAGGAGAAAGGAGAAAGAAAATGTCTGGGAAATATAGAGGTTCTCCAATATCTGGATCCAAGATAATGGCTATGGGGGAAAGGAAATGTAAAAAAGGCTGTGATAAACTGAGAAAGCCTTATCAATAAGACTTGTTTCATGCATGTATAAGATGGAGCTGGATGAAAGGAAAAAAATCAAATGGAAGTGAAAGGGGGTCTCTGTGAACCCGCCTCAGTGAATTTTTTTTTTTTAATTTTCCTCTCAGTATCACACATATGCTTATAGCTTAACTAACGTAACTTTAACTAGTCTTCCAACCCTCAGTTCCCTCTTCCTCACTATTTTATACAATTAACTTCACAATGAAATCCATAGTTGAAAGACTTTCTGGTCAGGGTCACAGTAGAACAAGGGGAGGAATTGCTATTACTCAGAGAGGGTGGCCTGGGCCAATCGACAACTGATAGGATTGGTGTTATCTCCCTTTTGGTAAGCTGGGAGTACAGCCTCAGACTTATATGGAATTTTTTTGGTTTTTTTTTCTTTCTAAAAACCATTTTTCTGTATTTAAGGGGCACAGGTGCAGGTTTCTTTTTTTATATATACTTTAAGTTCTAGGTACATGTGCACAATGTGCAGGTTTGTTACATATGTATACATGTGCCATGTTGGTGTTCTGCACACATCAACTCGTCATTTACATTAGGTATTTCTCCTAATGCTATCCCTCCCCCAGTCTCCCACCCCCTGACAGGCCCTGGTGTGTGATATTCCCCACCCTCTGTCCATGTGTTCTCATTGTTCAACTCCCAACTATGAGTGAGAACATGTGGTGTTTGGTTTTCTGTCCTTGTGATAGTTTGCTGAGAACGATGGTTTCCAGCTTCATCCATGTCCCTGCAAAGGTCATGAGCTAATCCTTTTTTATGAATGCATAGTATCCCATGGTGTATATGCCACATTTTCTTAATCTAGTCTATCACTGATGGACATTTGGGTGGGTTCCAAGTCTTTGCTATTGTGAATAGTGCTGCAATAAACATATGTGTGCATGCGTCTTTATAGTAGCATGATTTATAATACTTTGAATATATACCTGGTAATGGCATAGCTGGGTCAAATGGTATTTCTAATTCTAGATCCTTGAGGAATTGCCACACTGTCTTCCACAATGGTTGAACTAATTTATACTCTCACCAACAGTGTAAAGTGTTCCTATTTCTCCACATTCTCTCCAGCACCTGTTGTTTCCTGGCTTTTTAATGATCGCCATTCTAACCGGTGTGAGATGGTATCTCATTGTGGTTTTGATTTGCATTTCTCTAATGACCAGTGATGATGAGCATTTTTCCATATGTCTGTTGGCTGCATAAATATCTTCTTTTGAGAAGTGTCTGTTCATATCCTTTGCCCACTTTTTGATGGGGTTGTTTTTTTCTTGTAAATTTGTTTAAGTTCTTTGTAGATTATGGATATTAGCCCTTTGTCATATGAGTAGATTGCAAAAATTTTCTCCCATTCTGTAGGTTGCCTGTTCACTCTGATGGTAGTTTCGTTTGCTGTGCAGAAGCTCTTTAGTTGAATTAGATCCCATTTGTCTACTTTGGCTTTTGTTGCCATTGCTTTTGGTGTGTTAGTCATGAAGTCTTTGCCCATGCCTATGTCCTGAATGGTATTGCCTAGGTTTTCTTATAGGGTTTTTATGGTTTTTAGGTGTAACATTTAAGTCTTTAATCCATCTTGAATTAATTTTTGTATAAGGTGTAAGGAAGGGATCCAGTTTTTGCTTTCTACATATGGCTAGCCAGTTTTCCCAGCATCATTTATTAAATAGGGAATCCTTTCCTCATGGCTTGTTTTTGTCAGGTTTGTCAAAGATCAGAGGGTTGTAGACGTGTGGTGTTATTTCTGAGGGTTCTGCTCTTTTCCATTGGTCTATATCTCTGTTTTGGTACCAGTACCATGCTGTTTTGGTTACTGCAGCCTTGTAGTATAGTTTGGTGTCAGGTAGCGTGATACCTCCAGCTTTGTCCTTTTTGCTTAGGATTTTGTTGGCTATGAGGGCTCTTTTTTGGTTCCGTATGAACTTTAAAGTAGTTTTTCCCAATTCTGTGAATAAAGTCAGTGGTAGCTTGATGGGGACAGCATTGAATCTATAAATTACCTTGGGCAGTATGGCCATTTTCATGATATTGATTCTTCCTATCCATGAGCATGGAATGTTCTTCCATTTGTTTGTGTCCTCTTTTATTTCCTTAGGCAGTGGTTTGTAGTTCTCCTTGAAGAGGACCTTCACATCCACAAGTGCAGGTTTCTTACATACATATATTATGTAGTGGTGAAGTCTGGGCGTTCAGTGTACCCATCACCCAAATAGTGAACATTGTGCCGATTAGGTAGTTTTTCAATTTTCACCCCCCTTCCCATGCTCTCATCGTTCATAGTCTCCAATGTCTATTATGAGATCATTTTACTATGACATCTGAAAAAATGGAAGTATACATGTAGAAAGAAATATGTTACGATTTTAGGCAGCCAAAGAGTGGTATCCTATCATAGACATCTGTCATTTTTGGGGGGTGCCTAGCATCTGATCTTCCTCCTTAAATTTAGAGACATTCACAACTTACAGATCTTGATGGGAGGTATATCCTACTGCAGAAGCAAAAGGTGGTATATACTCGCTATCCCAGACTTTCTTGCAGCTAGGGTACAGGCACATTTCCACAGCATCTCTCAGATGTACCCAGCCTGTATTGTAAATAAAGAACTAATGACAAAAAGAAAAGATAGTTGAAAATGTGCTCTGCTGATAGTGGTGGTGGCATAGTATCTGCTTTTCAGGGACAGTAGGCTGAAATTTAGGAGCCAAATTCAGGAATTACCAGCAATAGTGCAGGCAAGACACACCTGAAGGCGTAGTTCTCGGCAGTGTACCAACTGCTATTTTCTCCAGACCAGTTACACGATGTGTTTTGCTGTTGTTGTTCTTGTTGTTGTGACTCTTGCTGCATTAAATCTAAACCTATTTATTCTGCCTTCCCAGTAATTCTGGGAGTTGCAATATCATTTCAATTAATTTCTTTCTTCCATTTGTATGTGGCCTTTAAACTAAAACCCCTTATTCATATAGTAACCACTCTTTAGCAACAAAAGATAAACAAGTGTGAGAATTTGTAGAGTTTGTGTGTTAAAGTGTTTGTGGGCATGACCGTGACCTAGGCAGAGCTGGAAGACAGCCAGTGTATCACTGAAGACATAAAGTCCGTAGAACAGCAACAGAATCAACAGGAACTGTGAATTGCTCAGATTCTGTAGTTCTTTTTCTCTGTTTCAGGGAAAAACATTCCTCTTGTGCATTTCAGAGGTAGGTGAAGCAAGTTTTGCTCAAGGAGTGACACTGAATTTCTTGGTGTAATTTAGGAATAGGTATAATTCTATGCAGTTAGTTAAGGGGCATATGTGTACCTGAGCAAATCAAGCCAGTAATACTGCCAAGAACCTATCCATAAATGAGCCCTTAAAAAGAAAACACAGATGATTAATGTTTTCGGAGTGTCAAAACCATGGAAGACATCTAATTCTAAGATCTCTGCACGTGAGTTATGAGCACTGAGGAGTTTATAAAAATTCACTTTGAATAAATTCTTGATTATTCTCTAAAGGTAATAACTCAAATTTTCAATTAGAATAATGATGAGGAAATGAAGAATGGCAGCCATTCTCTTCCTGAATGACCAAATTTCTTTTAGCTGAAAAGGTCTGTGAGGGAAAATAATGATGTTCAACTATATTGCTTCCATTGTTTATTCTCATTATCCTGAAACTTGACAACATTGGCAGGCTTCACAACAGCCTTCCAGAATGTAGGCTCCACATTACCCATCTTTATGCAGCCTTTGAGCCTTTAAATTATGAACGAGATTAAAATGTTGAACAATTCTTTTCTCCGCCAATCCCTAACAATTGTATTCACCAAAAAGCAAATTGATAGTTGACACTCAAGTTATTAGTGGATAATAGCACTGCTTGAGCTTTCCCTACTACTTAAGCAACTTTCTGAATGGCTCTTGTGAAGCACATACTCCAAAACTGGTATCACTGGCTTCCTCTAGAACCTTGGTACTACCTAAAATTAACATTATTGGCCCCAAAATCACTCTTTTACATAAATCATTGTTATGACTGCATCTTTTTATAGGTACAAATCACCACATAAAATTTAACACCCCACTCACCAAACAGTTCAACAAACTGAAAAATATTCCCCAAATGTGGTTGGTTGATTTGGAAGTTCATAATTATATATTTCAGATCATTGGTTTCTTTATGTGACATATCTTCCTTCAAAAATCTCAGTTTTTACTGTTTGTTGTGTTTTATCACTTCTTAAAATTTATAAAAACATATTCTTTTCCCAAAATGCACATGTACTATTATAATCTTTGAGAAGATGATGAGTAGGGATTTGACTCCAAACCTCAAAATAACAAGTATGATTCTTTCAGCTGACATCTCCATAATATTCATGCCAAGAGGCATGATCCTACTCACACTGCTGACATAGAAACCGGCCCCTTGCACCAACTGTCAGAATCCAGAAGACACAGGACCTCAGAAAGGATGCTAGCCAAAGGCAACACAGGAACAGCAATGAAAGGAAGAGACTTAATGTTGACACAAGACAAAGTGGAGAAAACCAAAAGTACATAATTCCAGGCTCCAATTCCCACATATTCCTCACATGATTCTCTTTTCTTATAATAAAAAGATCCACCAATGAGCAGGATATGCTCATTTACCATGAGTCCAGCCTAGCCTGATAATCCTGCAAGCATTACCACAGAGGTGGACATTCCAGGAAGACTCAAACATGACCCTGCATTGTTGATAGTTTTTGTCCTCCCACTCCCTTCTTGGCAGGGCACCTGCTAAAAAAATTTGGCAATGTGCCATGACAAAGTTCTGGCTTGTTAAAGGTAGCCTTTTACTCTTGGCAACAAACTGCATTTTATTTTCCCCTGAACTAGAATATTTCCGATATTCCATTAGTCTTAGCTCCAATGCCTACTCAGTGTCAGAGGCTCCACACTGACCATGCTGTATTATCAATGACAGTAACATGGCTGCCATTACTGGAGCTCAAGACAAAACAGAGGTGAATTGAGAGTGAAGACTGCTGAATTAAGTGGGGTCACCCCTGCCAGAAAATGTTGTATATAATAGGTTTTCCTTATTAATTCTGTACCAAACACTCTCTCATCCTGGGTTATTCTCATCTAGTTGCATGACTTCAAGTATCATCTGATAATAGCCAAATATCTATTTCTAGACATTTGTATTCCTCCCCTAAACCCCAGGAACATATACCCGCTTACTTATTTGACATATACACTTGAATGACTAAAGGTAAATGAAACTTTAAATGAGCAAACCCAAATATTTGATTACCTCAACACCTTCCCACTACCTGCTCACCCCCGAGTCATCTTCATCTCAGTTAATGGTAGCTCCATTCTATCAGTTGCTCAGCCCCAAAACTTAGTTATCCTTGACTTCCTTCTTATTTTTAGACTTCACATCCCAACCATTCAGATATCCTATAAGCTCTATTATTAAAGTATATCCAGAATTTGCCCGGTTCCCAACATCTTCCCACCACCACCCTAGTGCAGACTATCATCTCTTCTCTCAGGGCCAGTATCAATAACCCTTTAATTGGCCTCTCTGTTTCCATCCTCTCCCTCCCAACTTTCACTGAAGCCATTCAGTCTCCACTTAACAAAGTTAAACCTTTAAGGCATAGATCCTTGCTGATTAAAACTCTTACAGTTTTACATCTCACTCAGAATAGAATCTTAAGTTTCTACCATGAATCACAAGGCTTTCCTTGATCCAGTCCTGTTTCCTTGCTCACCTCTAATCCTACTGCCCTCTCTCTCTTTCCACTTCAGATACACTGGCTTACCTGGTTTTTCTTATACATACCAGGCATCCTCCTACTTGAGGCTTTTTGCACATTGCTGTTTTCACTTCCTGAAATGCTCATTTTCAAATTACAACCTACAACTTTTCCTAACTTCTTTCAAAAACTTCCCAGATTCCTACCTAAAATTGCCTCCCTATTGAGTCATTTTGTACCCTCTCATCATGCTTTATTTTTCTTCTTCCCATTTACCTCTATATTTTTTTGCTTATGTGTATATTTTTTGTTTACTCCCACTGCATTGTACTTCATGCAAACAAATTCTCCTTATTTTGTTCACTGCTACATTTCAGCTCATGATAGTCCATCCATAATAAACCCTCGCTGTATATTTGTTAAATGAATAAATTAAAGAATAAAAAATAGATCCAAGCAGGAATCCCTGAAGAAATCATGATATTTGGGGCTGAGGAAATAAAATTAAGAGAACCTTGTACGAAGTATTGAGTAGTCTCCAAAGAGGGGGCAAGTAAACCAGAACACAGTAGCCAACGGAAGCTCTATTTTAAGTTAAATAATGTGGTTAACACAGTAAAATGCTAGAGAGGAGTGGCCAGTGAAGTATGAGAAGAACGAAGGGTGATAAAGAGTCAGGGTTAAGTGAGGAAAGAGTTTTAAAAAGAAGATGATGATCAACACTGTCAAACATTGTTGAAGAATCAAGTATGATCAAATGGCATTAAGTGTGTAAAACAGAGGTTAATAAGAGCAGTTTTGGTGGAATGTTGGAAATGAGAATCTGCAATGGGCACAAGAAGCTACAAGGAAAGAAAGAAATGAAATAATGAGTACAGAAAATTCTTTAAGGAAAATTTTCTATAAATAGAAACTGTAGAGGCTCTCTAAAGATTCAATGAAAAATTAACTTGGAAAAGTCAGATTAATAGAAGAAAAGGCACACAAACTTATTTGACACGTACATGTGAGAGCCTTTAGAATGAAGACCCAAAGATACATGGGAAATTGTTTATTTTATGCTTAGGTTTGGCAAAGTATGGACAGCCATGTAGAAATAGGATTTGACAGAGAGGGTATGACCTAATGCTAATAGACCAAGTGGGGAAATTCAGCAAGGCCTGTGTGTCTAGATCCTTCTTGGCCTCTCTGAGCATGTATTCCCTCCTTCGGAGTATGGGGCAGGATTATCTCTGGAATGGGGGTCTTATGATGTACACGCCAAACGAGGTAGGTCAGACAATTATTTATGGTAAGTTTTTACACAGAAAGGCAGAGGGAAAATTAGAGAAATATTTTTATGTCTTATAACTAACTTCGGGGAGAAAGAGTTTTGATTTCTATGCCCTGCTTTGGGGAAGAGGGATTCTAGTTTCTATAGCTAGCCTCCAGGGAGAATGGGACTGAGAGACAGGAAGGCAGAAGGAGGTCCGAGAAAAACTTGCCTCTGAGGCTGCTGCTGAGGTCTTCCTTTTGAAATACTGTTTTCTGAGCCCCAGAAGGAAAAAAAAAAAAGAAAGAAAGAAAGAAAGAAATGAAGCAAATTGAAATAGGATGTGGAGTAACTTGGGCATTTCCTTTTTCAGACAGATGATATTATACTATCTTGTATGTAGATGAGAATAATCTTGTAGATAAGAAAAACTAGGCCAGGTGCAGTGGCTCACGCCTGTAATCCCAACATTTTGGGAGGCTGAGGCAGATCACCTGATGTCAGGAGTTCAAGACCAGCCTGACCAACATGAAGAAACTCCATCTCTGCTAAAAATACAAAATTAGCCAGGCATGGTGGCACATGCCTGTAATCCCAGCTACTCAGGAGGCTGAGGCAGGAGAATCGCTTGAACCCAGGAGGTGGAAATTGTGATGAGTCAAGATCACGCCATTGCACTCCAGCCTGGGCAACAAGAGTGAAACTCTGTCTCAAAAAAAAAAAAAAAAAAAGAAAGAAAAGAAAAGAAAAGAAAAACTAATCATGCAGGAAGAAGAGAGAGCAGTAGAAATAATATCTGAGAACTGAACTTCATTCCCCTTTGCCCAAAGACATCATTTTTATCCTTGTCTCATTTCTGAAGATTGTGTTTTTTTAATTCACTAAGAAATTCAAAATAATACCATCCAAACTTGCCATCTTGCTTTCGATTGGCCTTTTCCAAATGTGAACAGTTATAAATCTTGTGTACAATCAGATATGATCAATACATAACCCAGCTTATATCTAAGCATATGTTAAGCATGATGATATTTTCTATTACATTTCATTGAGAAGAAATGCTGTTTGTGACAACTTCATTGATTCATGATCTGCTAAAATGTGATTAAAAAACAGTAGTCTCGGGTCTGGCCATGGAAAGTGGGTGGCTGAGCTGGAGTGAAGAATAAGACCTTTGGAAATGAGGAGGTTCAGAATTTGAGTGACCAGAGTAACAGAAATACACTCAACAGAAGCATACTGAAAATACCAAGAGTTTGGTAAGATTCACGTTTACATGAGAGGAGCAATAAACCAAGTGCTAATCCTTTAAGAATTGACGTCTGACATGGTTCAAATGTCTCTGAATGTCTGCCACAAGGAGGCATGAGAGGGGACTGAACCTTTATGTTTGAGCTTCATTGGAGTTGGGTATTATTACTTTGTGTACCTTCCCTGGGTGATCTCAACATCTCCTACCACTTTAATGATCAACTGTATGTTAGTGTCTCACATACACACATCTCCAGTAATGCTCTGTCCTCTGAGCACCAAATCATATAGCCACCTACTTACCTAACACCTTCACAAGCCCAGAAATTACATACATATAAAACTAAGAGTCTCTCATTTCTTAATTGCTTGAGAAAGAAAAGTCAACCCCAATCTTCATATCCCTGTGTCAGGTCACACATCTATAGATTGAATCACTATTAATTCTAGTTCCTAGATCTCTCTCAGATCTGCCTATTTCTCCAGACTCTTCTGTCACAACTCTACTTCAGGAGAACATCATTTCTTGCCTGGGTCTCTGCAGCAGCTTCCTGATAATTACTTCTGCCTTATTTCTTCTTGGTTTCTATGCAGAAAAATGATTAGAGGGAAAATGACTGAAAGAAAAGACCACCTATTGGACATTTCGTTTTATTATTATTGTTTTAATTGCCCAATTTTTCAGTATTTCCAACTTAAAAGAAAATGGCCTGTTGTGCAGAGCTTGGAGAAGGCAGACTGTACTTTCCATCAAAGTAATTAAAAGAGAACAGATTTTTTTCCTTCCCCATCCTCTAGTACCTAAGGCATGAGCATACAATTTAGGTTCAGACAATTTGATACAAGCACTCAGGACTTTGAATCTGGAGTAGCAAATAAGGTGAAAGAACATTTAGCTGTTTCACTCACCAATAACACCGTCCAGAGGGTGAAGTGTCAGCAGAGCCACAGGTGGGAATGGGATATTTTTCAGCAGTGCCAGTGCTAGTGGTGGTGTCCTAAGCAGATGGTTCTGATGAATCACAATGGCTGTGGCCCCAGCTAACCAGACTTCATTGGTTCTGTCACAGCTTATGAGTCTCGCTGTCCAACTATCTTGTTGATTCTATAAGTATTCCCAAACCTGGTGAAACATTCTCTTCTGCTTGAGCTAACCAAAATCATGTTCTATTGCTTACAATGCAAATTCTGATTGACATAGACCAGTTAAGAAGTTATAATAATTTAGAATAAAGAGAATAGTGACCTGAATTAAAACAAGGGCAGCATGAGAGAAAAAGGAAAGCAGGATTGAAAAATAGTCAAGAGTTAAAATTCACAAAAATGTATTGGATATTGGGATAAAGAGAAGAAAGTCTCAGTTGATGGTTTTTGCCTCGGTAAATAAAGTGGTTGTCAGTAGTTCTAAACACAATAAAGATAGGAAAATAATAATAATGAAGAAGTTGGGCAGATGGCAGGGGTGAAGGAGATGTGGTGGTGGGACTAATTACTATTTTATAAAAGCTGAGTCTGAGATTTTAAGATAATGCTATGGGAGACAGATGGATGAATCTGTGGGAAATGTCAAGGATAAAGATAGAGAATTTAAGTCATCAGGAACTGAAATCATGAAAGGAAATGAGATCACTCTGGAAGGGTTCACAGCATGAGAACAGTGGGTCGAGGATACACATCTGAAAAATACCATAATTTAAGAGATGAGCTTAGGAAGAGAGACCTAGAAAATAAATCACATCATTCTGGACCACAGTTTTTTCTTGAGGAGATGGTTTGAATTTAATTGCTCCACATAATTTCCTTGGACATGTGGTGCTACTTAAAAATCATTTCTTGTCTTTGGAAGCTTTTTTGTGAGCAACAATTTCAAATAATTATTATCTGCTTACGTTTCTAATCAAAGATCTAAGTCCCACATTCTTTTCGGGAGACCTCTGTCTTCCAGGTTTGAAGAATAGCAAATCCCTCTGCATTTTAGGCAATATCTAAAATATGAAGAGACTTGCCTATCATTAATACTTCCATATAGATCTCTAAGTACAGAGTTTCTCTACTTTCTCCCTGGGACAACCCTGAGTTTATGGGTTCCAAAGAAGCAGAGCCCTGTTTAGCCATTCAGTTAGGATCTGCTTGACCCACAAGAGATTTACCAGTTACTCCTCAGGATTTTTTTTTCTTAATTTTATTTGTAATTGACATGTAATAATTGTACATATTTGTGGGGTACGAAGTAAACCTTTGACAAAGTATACAATGTGTTATGATCCAATTTTAGCATAATTAGCATATCATTTCAAATTGTTTCTTTGTGTATGTTGGGAAAATTAAAAATCCTCTGTTCCAGATATTTAGAACTACACACTAAATTATTCTGGCTTTATTCACCTGACAGTGCTATATAACACTACAACTTATTTCTCCATCAATTGTGATTTTCTATCCACTAATCAACCTCTCTGTATCCTCTCTCCCTCCCTTCCCAGGCTCAAATAGCCACAATTCCACTCTCTACTTCTATCAGTTCAACTTTGTTAACATCTACCTATGAATGAGAACATGCCTGAGAGTATTTCTCTCTCTTGCCTGACTTAACATAATGTCCTCCAGGCTCATCCATGTTGTCACAAATGATAGAATTCCTTTTTTATGGCTGAATAATATTCCAATGTGTTTGTATGTGTGTGTGTGTGCATATATATATATATATATATATATCTCACATTTTCTTCCATCTATTCACCTGTTGATAGGCACTTAGGTTGACTCCATATCTTGGCTACTATGAAAGTGCATCAATAACATGGGGGTGCAGATAGCTCTTCAATAAGCTGATTTTCTATCTTTTGGATAAATACCCAGTGGTGGGGTTGCTGGATCATATTGTACTTCTATTTTCAGTTTTTTGAGGAAACAACATACTGTTTTCCATAGTGGCTGTACTAATTTACATTCCAACCAACAATGTATGAGAGTCCTCTTTTTTTCTACATCTTCAACAGCATTTTTCATGTTTTTGTCTTTTTGATAATAGCCACTCTAACTGGGGTGAGATGATATCTCATTGTGGTTTGATTTTCATTTCTCTGGTGATTAGTAATGTTGAGCATTTCTTCATATACCTGCTGGCCATTTGTATCTCTTCTTTTGAAAAATGTCTATTCAGATCCTTTGCCCATTTTAAAATAGGATTATTCTTATTACTGTTGTAGAGCTGTTTAAGTTCCTTGTATATTCTGGATGTTATCAGATATATAGTTTGCAAATATTTCCTCCCATTTTACGCATTGTATCTTCACTGTTTTTTCCTTTGTTAAGAAGCTTTTTAGTTTAAAACAGTCTTATTTGTCTTTGGCTACTTTTGTTTTTGTTGCCTGTGCTTTTGGTCTTACTCATAATTTTTTTTTTTTTTTTTTTTTGCAACAAAGTCTCGCTCTTGTCCCCCAGGCTGAAGTGTAATGGCATGATCTCCACTCACTGAAACCTCCCGGGTTCAAGTGATTCTCCTGCCTCAGCCTCCTGAGTAGCTGGGATTACAGGCGCCTGCCACCACGCCTGGCTAATTTTTGTATTTTTAATAGAGACGGGGTTTCACCATGTTGGCCAGGCTGGTCTCAAACTCCTGACCTCAGGTGATCTGCCCACCTTGGCCTCCCAAAGTGCTGGTATTACAGGTGTGAGTCACCGTGCCCAGCTAAATCTTTACTCAGAATAAGGCCGTGAAGAATTTCTTCTATGTTTTCTTCCAATAGTTTTCTTTGCGGGGGGTGGGGAAGGGGGTTGAGATGGGATCTCACTCTGTCACCCAGGCTGAAGTACAGTGGTGTAAACATAGCTCACTGTAGTCTTGAATTCCTAGACTCAAGCAATCCTCCCACCTCAGCCTCCTGAATAGCTGTGACTACAAATGTGCACCACCACACCCAGCTAATTAAAAAAAAAAAAAATTTGTAGAGATGGGGTCTTGCTATGTTGACCAGGTTGGTGTCAATCTCTTGGCCTCAAACACTCTTCCCACCTTGGCCTTTCAAAGTGCTGGGATGACAAGCATAAGCCTCTGTGCTCAGCTCTTCTAGTAGTTTTATAGTTTCAGGTCTTACATTTAAGTCTTTCATCCATATTGAGTTCATTTTTGTATGTGGTGACAGACAGAGGTCACGTTTCATTCTTATGTGTATGAATATCCAGTTTTCCTAGTGGCATTTATTGAAGAGGCTATGCTTTCCCCCATGAATGTTCTTGGTTTTTTTGTCAAAGATCAGTTGGCTGTAAATACCAGATTTGTTTCTGGGCTCTCTATTCTGTTTCATTGGTCTATGTGTCTGTTCTTATACTACTACCATGCTATTTTGATTTCTATAGCTTTGTAGTATATTTTGAAGTCAGGTAGTGTGATGCCTCTAGCTTTGCTCTTTCTGCTCGGGATTGCTTTAGCTATCCAGGGTATTTTCTGGTTTCATGTGAATTTTAGGACTTTTTCTATTTCCGCGAAAAATGTCTTTGATATATTGATAGAAATTGCACTGAATCTGTAGATCCTTTAAATAGAATGGTTATTTTAACAATATTAATTCTTATAATCCATAAACATAAAATGTCTTTCCAATTTTTGTGTTGTCTTAGATTTCTTGTATCAGTATTTAGTAGTATTTTTTGTAGAAGTCTTCTACTTCCTTGGTTAAATTTATTCCAAGTTATCTATTTTTCTGGTAGCTATTGTAAATGAGATGGATTTTTTAAATCTAGCTCATTGTTACTGTACAGAAACACTACTGATTTTTTTTTTTTTGAGATGGAATCTGGCTCTGTAACCCAGGCTGGAGTGCATTGGCACCATCTCAGCTCACTGCAGTCTCTGCCTCCCGGGTTCAAGCGAGTCTCCTGCCTCAGCTTCCCAAGTAGCTGGGATTACAGGCACCTGCTGCTGTGCTGGGCTAATTTTTGTATTTTTAGTAGAGACGAGGTTTCGCCATGTTGGCCAGGCTGGTCTCAAACTCCTGACCTCAGGTGATCCACCCGCCTCGGCCTCCCAAAGTACTGGGATTACAAGTGTAAGCCACCGTGCCCAGCCAAAACACTACTGATTTTTATATGTTGATTTTGTGGCCTGCAACTTTGCTGAATTTGTTTGCCATTTCTAAGAGGTTTGTTGTTTTTTTTTTTTTTTTCCAGTTTTATAATGTGTTGTTCTTTTTAAGTTCAGGGGTACATGTGCAGGATGTGCAGTTTTGTTACATAGGTAAACGTGTGTCATGGGGGTTTGTTGTAATTTCATTACCCAGGTATTAAACCTAGTATCCATTAGTTCTTTTTCCTGACCGTCTCTCTCCTCCCACCCTCCACCCTTCAATGGCCCCAGTGTGTGTTGTTCCCCTCTATGCGTTGGTGTGTTCTCATTATTTAGCTCCCACTTATAAGTGAGAACATGCAGTATTTGGTTTTCTGTTCCCACATTAGTTTTCTAAGGATAATGGCCTCCAGCTCCATTCATGTCCCTGCAAAGGACATAATCTTTTTCTGGCTGCATAGTAATCCATGTTACATATGTACCACATTTTCTTTATCCAGTCTATCATTGATGGGTATTTAGGTTGATTCCATGTCTTTGCTATTGTAAATAGTGCTGCAGTGAACATACATGTTCATGTGTCTTCATAATAGAACAATTTACATTCCTTCAGTTATATACCTACTAATAGGATTGCTGGGTCAAATGGTCTATCTTTAGGTCTTTGAAGTATTGCCACACTGTCTTCCACAATGGGTGAACTAATTTACACTCCCACCAACAGTGTATAAAAGTGTTCCTTTTGCTCCACAGCCTTGCCAGCACCTGTTATCTTTTGACTTTTTAAAAATAGACATCCTGACTAGTGTGAGATGGTATGTCATTGTGGTTTGTGGTTTGGATTTCCATTTCTCCAACAGTATTTTGATGAAGTTTTTAGGCTTTTCTATATATAACATTACATCATCTGAGAAAAGGAACAATTTGACTTCCTCTTTTTTCAATTTGAATGTCCTTTATTTCTTTCTGTTGCCTAATTGCTCTGGCTAGGATTTCCAGTACTATGTGAAATAAGAGTGGTGAAAGTGGCCATCTTTGTCTCATTCCAGTTCTTGGAAGACAAGTTTTCAGCTTTTCTTTGTTCAATATGGTGTGGTCTTGTTATATTTTGCCTTTTTGTGTTAAGGTATGTTCTTTCTGTATAATTTTTAAGAGTTTTCATCACGAAGGGATGTTGAATTTTATGAAATGCTTTTCTGAAATGTTTTTCTGCATCTATTGAGGTGATCATATGGTTTTTGTCCTTTATTCTGTTGATGTGATGCATCTTATTTATTTATTTGCATATGTCAAAACATCCTTGCATTCCTAGTAAAACTCCCACTTGATTGTGATATATAATCTTTTTGATGTGCTATTGGATTTGGTGTGGGAGTATTTTGTTGAGGATTTTTGCATCTGTGTTTATCAGTGATACTGGCTTGGCTTTACAGTTTCTTTTGTTGTTGCTGGTTTTTGTTGTTTTATGCTTTTGGTATCAGAGTAATGCTGGCCTGATAGAGTGAGCTAGGAAGAATTTCTTCCTCTTCAATGTTTTGGAATAGTTTAAGAAGAATTATTGTTAATACTTTTTAATGAGTTTGGTAGTATTCATCAAGGAAGCTATCCAGTGCTGAGCTTTTCTTTGTTGAAAGAACTTCTATTACTGATTCAATCATATTACTTGTTATTGGTTGTTCAGGTTTTCTATTTCTTTGCGATTCAATCTTGGTAGGTTGTATGTGTCCCGAAATTTATTCATTTACTCTAGGTTTTCCCATTTTTCACTGTATAGTTGTTCATAATAGACTCTCACGATCCTTTCTATTTCTGTGGTATCAGCTGTAATACCTCCTTTATTATTTCTGATTTTATTTGGGTATTCTTTTTTATTCTTAGTTTAGCTAATGGTTTGTTGGGATATTGTTTTTTCTTTTCATTTTGCTCATCTTTTTATGTTTTTAGTTTGTTTTGGTTAGTTCTGCTCTGATCTTTATTTCTTTCCTTCTAGTAATTGGGGTTTGGTTTGTTCTTTACTTCTTGAGGTACATCATTAGGTTGGCTATTTGAAATCGTTCTACATTTATGATGTAGGTGTTTATTGCTATACACTTCCCTCTTAACACCACTTTTGCCATATTCCCTAGGTTTGGGGATGTTGTGTTGCTATTTTCCTTTGTTTCGAGACTTTTAATTTTCTTATTTTCATTGGCTCGTCATTCAGAAGCATGTTGTTTAATTTCCATAGATTTACACAGTTTTCAGTGTTCCTCTTGTCATTGATTTCTAGTTTTATTCCACTGTGGTCTGAATACATAGAATAGGTACTTGATATAATTTTGATTTTTTAAAAGTTGTTGAGACTAGTTTTGTGGCCTAACATGTGGTCTATCCTGGAGAATGTTTATGGTGATAAGAAAAATGTGTATTCTGGAAGGAGCAGAGTCACTGGCAGTGACAGAGGCAGGCCCCAGGTAAACCAATCCTCAGGCCACTGCGGTGGTATATTTGTGTGCCAGGTGACTCCACTGCTGGAGAAAGCAAGATTGTTGGTAGCAGTAATGGATCCTGGGCAGGCTGGTCCTCAAGTCCCTGGGGAACATGCACAGGTACACAGCTGCTCTGCCACTAGAGAAGGTGGGGCCACCAGTGACAATGGTAGGCCCTGGGCAGGCCAGTTCCATGACCCATGGGGAACACATGTGGGTGTGTGGCTGCTCCACTGCTGAAAATGATGAGGTTGCTGGCAGCAGCAATCCCCAAATAGGTTGGTCCTCATACCCCTGAGGGGCACATGTGGGTATATAGCTGCTCTACCACTGGAGGGAGTAGGGTTACCTGTGGTGATAGTGGTGGCAAGCCACAGGCTAGCTGGTCATCAGGCCTCCGAGGTGCATGTGAGCACAGAGGTGCTCTGCCACTGAAGAGGGCAGGGCTGCTAAGGAGGCAGCAAGTCTCAAGCAAGCTGGTTTTTAGGCCCCAGAAGGATGCCGGCTCCACTGTGGGTACGGGTAGTGTTACTTTTGGTGGTGGTGGGCCCCAGGCAAATTGCTCTCAGGTTCTAGACAGCATGCAATGTCAGTTCCCTCAGTCCTGGGGGCAGCCTCCCCACATTATTGGACCACCTGTTCCCCAGGGTACAGGATACCACACGGGTTCAGGTACCAGGATGATGGCTGCACAGTTGGGTCCAGCTGGTGTTGCAATGTTGCAGCCTCTAGATGAATGTGACAGGATGTTGGTAGGGCCCCAGGGATGTGGCAATTAGGAGCTATTGGGCCCCAGAGCAGGATGCACTCTGTTGATCACCCAACTCTCAAAAAGACAAAATGCTCTGGTGGTCTGGGTCCCAGAGGGTGGAGGGTAACACTGTAAATTCCCTCTCTTGACTAATGCAGTCATGTGGACTCCAGACAACTCCTATACTTGGCTCATGGCCTGCAAGGTCCGTGGGGCTCTCCTATTGCTAGGGCTGAAGGTATCTGTGGTGGGAATGTGGAATGTCCTTTGCTTACCTTTCCCCTGTAGTGGGGAGGTCCATCTTAGCTCCAAGTTGATCTTGGCTGGGTACTTTGCTTTTTTTTCTATGCTGCTATCTCAAGTCTCTGTGCCTCTGGGTGTCTTTGTCACTACTTTGCTTAATTCCAGTGTGTTCCTCTAGACACTATTTGACATGTGGTTATCTGTTATTTTGGTATTTCTTTGTGGAGGAGTAAACTGCTGAGTGTCTCTAGTCAGCCAACTTGATCTATAACCTAGTTACTCCCTGGTCTTTTGATATTTTTTATCTTCATTGCCTTATATCAATGAAATATTGTTGGTTAAACATGGAGGGACAGTGTTGACATTAAAAATTGCCTTCGAGTTATGAAGCCATTCTTCTATTTTTCTTTTGGTTTCCAAAGGCCTCCTCAGACTTTACTTTTGCTTCAAAAACACCACTTCTAGTTGGTGAAGAACAGGTGGTAAGAAGGAAAATAAATGTACATTCAACTATTCCCTTGTCTTCAGGTTGAGAAAAAATAAAGAAGTGGTTGTGTTCTATAGTCCTGAGATAGGACAGAGAATTCCTAGCCAGTGCAACAGAAAAAAATTGAGAAAGGAAGTGATAAGCCAAGCTTAAATTAATAGAACTATACTGAGATTCAAATGTAAGAATACCAAGTTCTTACAGTGCATTTAAGAAGACATGCCATTCTAAAAATACACGTAAGATACCAAGTGCAGAGTATCAGAGATTTTAAAAGTTTCAAGTCACAGAGCCAAGAGTTCAGGTTAGAAACAATCAGACTGGAAAATTGGAGGAGTCCTGGGGCTTGCCATAAGCCTAGAAAGTGTTTATAATTTATATAAGGATGTGTAGTAAGATTTGGCTCACTTAAAATCAAGGGTAAAAAGATGTAGCATCAGTGAAACTCTGGAAAACACAATGTAGTTGATAGGCAGAAGAAAAGAAAACAGAGATTGAGCAGAAGCTGTTTGAAGTTATGACTATGGTTTGAATGTTCCCTCCAAAACTCCCATTAAAACTTAATCCCTTGATATGGCAATATTGAGAGGTGGGGCCTTTAAGAAGTGACTGGATCATGAAGGCTCTGCCTTCAGAAATTGACTAATCTATTTATAGATTAACGGTTTAATAGTTAATGGATTAATATGGAAAGGAACTGGTGGTTTTACACGAGGAAGAAAAGAGACATGACCTACCATATCAGCCCACTCAGCTTCCTCACCCTGTGGTTTTATGTACCACCTCAGGACCACAGAGTCCCCACCAGCAAGAAGGCTCTCATCAGATGTGGCCCCTCAACCTTGGACCTCTCAGCCTCTATAACTGTAATAAATATATTTATTTTCTTTATAAATTACCTAGTTTCAGATATTCTGAGATAAACAGAAAAAGAACCGAGGCAGTTATTTAAAAAGCAATGAGACAGGGTCTTTAAGACGACCAAGAAAGAAAAGACGGGAAGTTTATGTAAGCTGAAACCAATGGAGATTGGATAAGTTAAGAATAGAAATACATCCACTGATTTGACTATTATCAAGCCATTCATAACCTTGTCAATAGCTGTTTCTGTACTGTGACAAGGATAGAAAGCAGAAAGCAGTGTGTTATCAAGTAAATGGGAGAAGAGAAAGTACAGAGATAAGCAAACAATACATTTCAACAACTGTAGTTATGAAGAGAAAAATAATAAAATGCTAGCTAGGAGACAAAAGTTGAGGGAGGTTTTCTTTTTTCAGAAAAAGTTCAGCAGTATATATGTTTATCTTTTATGTGACAAATATAAAATCCAACTTGAATTGCTTAAAAAACAAGAATGTATTGACTTTTTAAAACAAAATGATCCACAAGTAGAGTAAGCTTTAGGAATGGTCTGATAAAATTTTCTGCTTCTCTAATAAAAACTATTCCCTAGAGTCAGCAGTGGGGCAGGCTTCCTTGGGGTCTCATGATTACCCCTGCTGGAGATGGTTGGTGAGATGAGGGGGAAAGATGTAGTAGATGTTGAGGAGACCACCAAAAGGTGATCCCACTTCAGTCCACATCTTTGTTACAACATCCAACATCCAAACATACTTTTCATTGTATATATACAATTTCAAAAATGCCCATGCCCATATGAAGTACACTCCCTCCCTCACCAAATGAAGTGAAATCCAAATCCTTTCCAGTTACTGTATCTAGGACAACCCCAGTGTTTCTGTGCCAAATCCAGTCTTACCCAAAAAGAATGGTTCAGGTATCTATAGCTAACCGAAAAGCTGTCCACCCACTGTTGTATAACATTCAGTATTTATTAGTGGAAGGAAAACAGAATAACCAAAACAGAGCACTTGCATTTGAGAACAAGGAAAATTGATGTCAGAAGTTCTCTTAGTTGGGCCCGACACTGTGGCTCACGCCTGTAATCCTACCACTTTAGAGGGCCGAGGCGGGTGAATCACGAGGTCAGGAGATCAAGACCAGCCTGGCCAACACGGGGAAACCCCATCTCTACTAAAAATACAAAAATTAGCTGGGTGTGGAGGTGCGCACCTGTAATCCCAGCTACTTGGGAGGCTGAGGCAGGAAAATCGCTTTAATGCAGGAGGTGGAGGTTGCAGTGAGCCAAGATCGTGCCATTGCACTCCAGCCTGGGTGACAGGGCGAGACTCCATCTCAAAAAAAAAAAAAAAAAAAAAATGTTCTTAGTTATTCCCAAATGGAACAGTTCCTAGGCCAGCTTTTGGGAGCATGTTCATTGCTCATTCTCCACCATTGCAACATTAGAGATGGAAAATGGTATGGCTGCCTTACACTGACTTCTTTAGCAGCCAACTTTCTTATAGTGTAAAGGTGGGGACTAGAGACAGATTGAAGAGTTGAACAGATATAAGCTATTTTTAGCCAGGCTTGCTTGGGTTTTGTTGGCAATACTGCTCCCTTAGGGAATTAAGAAAGATGATCTATTTCTTTCCAGCCAGTGTCAAGGGCCAGTAGTAAAAGCCAGAGATGTCGTTCTGTGAGAACTGACAAACCCAGCCTTGGACCCCCAAATTTTTGTTTCCTAGCAGCTCAGCTTTGGTATTCTATGCATACTCCTCGCCCTAAGTAGAATGACTTCCACCAAAAATCATGTGACTGACAGAGCAAAGATGATGTGTTCCGTCCTCCCAGACTGCATCCCAGGGGCTTCACCAGCACAGAAATAATTTTACCTTCCAAGAGGCAGAGAACACTCAAGAGAGGAACTGGGGAAAATTGGAGAAATCAGATTCTTCCTCTACCCTAATTTTATCTCTTTTTCAGTCCCCTCTCTCTTTAATTTTGGATATATTAACTTCAGCTTGGGGTTAGGAATTTGTCATTTCCAACCTACAAGAAACCAGATAACCAAATTTCAAATCGTTTCTTGTAACAGTCTGCAGTCAGAAGGCACTGCTTAACAAAGCATATTTTTTCTCCTCTCAACTTCCAGAAGGTATAATTTCAAATGAAGCCTATCTCTTCATCAAGGGACAAGAGTGAACATTAAAAGAAGGCTTCAACATACTTTAGCATTATGACATTTCTTACATGATGCTTATTTCAGAGTTCAAGGGGCCACAGGTTAGTAAACTCCCCTATAACTACGAATGAGGAAGGCCAACTCTCCAGCACAAGACAGAGCAATTCTCTTCACTACCTACTCTCTCCTTGGTTTCACATTTTTACTTACAACACCCTCTTTTCCATTACTGAATTCAGTATCAGTGTAGTTTAGAGAGATTCATATGTTGCAATAAGAAAAGTGGAAGTCTGTTTTTTGTTTGTTTGTTTATCTCATGCATTTGAAAAAAGTCCAAAGACAATATAGGCTTTAGTTAATTTTCAATAGGGGCTCCTTTTCTCTGGCTCTCTTTTAGGTTTGCTCATCTCTGTACATGAACCTTAAGCCCAGCTGACTCCTCTTATAGTAGCAAAAAATAGGCAGGCTTCATGTCCTCAAACCACAGAGACCTTGAATTTTCACAATATTTTCTGGAATTCAACTGGATCTGTGATTCTCATACATCTACTACTGAACCAGTTACTAGGTCATGCCGATAATTTGAGCTGAATGGCCAAGCCTCAGCAAGTCTTCAGAATTGAATTCACACATCCAAAAGCCACATGGATTCTCAAAATCAGAAATCAGAAGCTGTGGGAAGTTATAACGAAGCAATACATTTGGGTAAAAATTAAGTAAAGCCACCATAATATTCAAAAAGGAGAAATTGAAGACATAGTAAAGCAGGAATTATTTTTAAAAAGGAAGACCCTGTAATTGAAAAGAAATAAATTAGTAGTAAAGAAAGATTATCTTTATGTAGCAGAAGGATACACTATATTACAATATATTAATTTACTCATTCATTAACAATCTAGACAATATTTTACATTAATCTTCACCTGCTTGTGTCTCCGAAGTCAACCTGCCCTGCTTAGAAATAGACTTCTCTCAGATTTTGTTTTAAAGAAAATTTTACTAATATAGTTGTAAGTTCACATACAGTTGTTTAAAAAAAGATAATACAGAGAGCTGCATGTAAGCTTTACCCAGTTTCCCCTAATCATAACATTTTTTTTGGTAACCCTATAGAAGAATATAGCAACCAGAATACTGACATAGATACAATCACCATTTTTTTCAGATTTTGCAACTAGCTAAAAGACAATGAAATTGATAAATTCTAAACACAACTTAGAAAGGGAAAGCACAATGTTAAGTGGAGAAATTTTTGTCTGATAGCATCTATGGCTTTTGAAGAAAAATGGCCATCTTCAGATAGTGAAATATAAGAGGAAAATATTTGGAGAAAGAGGATTGTGGTAAATAAGACTGAGAAATATCAGGATTATTCAAAACAATACTTGCATATGTAGTATCCCACATCCAGACACTAATGACCTTTTATTTGCAGTTTGTACATCTGTTGTGCTTTCCTAGGAACTAACTTGAGAGCATATGATTATATAAAAGCAACGTGACAGCATTTTGGAGTAAGCTGGCTTTAAATCAAGGTAATCAGAACAGAAATTATTTCCAAATTTCCATTATTTGTTAGTTACTTATAGTTACTTTGCCTTAGTTAAAATATGTTTAACAATCTATAACAATTTTATTAAAATTAACTTTTATTTTAGCATCAAAACAAGAACAAAGAACAAAAAACTAAAATTCTACTATGAATCAAGTTTGGCAAAATGATTCTTTAGAAAAAAAAAAGTGACAACTGCAGGGTGCGGTGGCTCATGCTTATAACCCCAGCGCTTTGGGAGGCTGAGGTGGGAAGTTCACCTGAAGTCAGGAGTTTGAGACCAGCCTGGCCAACATGGCAAAACCTCATCTTTATTAAAAATACAAAAGTTAGCGGCCATGGTGGCGCGTGACTATAGTCACAGCTACTTGGGAGGCTGAGGCAGGAGAATCACTTGAACCCAGGAGACGGAGATTGCAGTGAGTCGAGATCATGCCACTGCACTCCAGCCTGAGCAACAGAGTGAGACTCCAAAAAAAAAAAAAAAAAAAAAAAGTGACAACCAACAAATACCATTTTTTCATCCACTGTAGTAGTAAATACTGCAGAAAGTTTCATGTTGTTTCCTCAAAGCACCTGTAATGCACTACGTATTCTAGGCCTTCAATAGAATATACAGAATATATATATAATAGAATATATAGAATGATTTGGATATAAATTATAGAAGACTTTCATCTTTGGTTTAACACTATACCAAATAGATATTGTAAATGCAGAATGACTCCATGAATTCAACTGAAATCACTGCTTACAGTGATTCATTCAGGTACTTTGAAGAAGCAATGTAAAATTTTTTTCTATAAAATATGAAACTAATTTTTAACAAAGTATTATCTCTACATGGAAGGTAGAACAAAAGAACTTATAACTTCTTATCAAGTTGTACACTCTCCAAATTTCATATTTTTATATTTCTAAATTAATTTTATTCACTCAAATACTTTTATTATTTTTAACTTTTACAGAAAAAGTCTTGCTCTGTCATCCAAGCAAGAGCGCAGTGGCCCAATCATGGCTTACTGCAGCCTAGAACTCCTGGGCTCAAACAATCCTCCCACCTCAGCCTCCTGAGTAGCTGGGACTACAGTCATGCACCATTACAGCCAGGTAGTTGTTTAAAAATTTTTTTGTAGAGACAATCTCTGTTGCCCAGGCTGGTCTCGAACTCCCGGCCTCAAGCAATCCTCCTGCCTCAGCCTCTCAAAGTGTTGGGATTATAGGTGTGAGCCTGACAAAAAAGTTTTATTGAGACCTATTAGGTGACTTGCACTCACCTAAATTCTGGGAATCTATTGACAAAAAAAAAAACAACAACAAAAAAAGATACAGTCCCCTTCACCTCATAAGCTTTCATTATGTATAGAGGAAAAAAGCAAAAATTGGGGGGGAAAAAACTTTCTTCCAAACTTTCTTAAACTTAAAGCAATATTTAAGTAAAACTTCATATCTCATGATTAGGATATACTTTTCTATTAATATCATGTAATCATTTTTATCTTAGTCTCACTCAGATACCAACTGGGTTCACAAGGCTCTTTAAGGGACATGTCACTGTTTCAAACCTCATTCTGTAGGATTTCTGGGATTTTCAGGAAGCCTTAGAACACTGTAAGCAGTGATTTCAGTTGAATTTGTGGAGTCATTCTGCATTTACAATATCTATTTGGTATAGTGTTGAAGCAAAGATGAAAGTCTTCTATAATTTCTATCCAAAAATCATTTAGGAATGTAGCAGATTTAACTGAAGATGGGGAAGACACAGAGGAAACTTCACATTTAAGCAAAGCATCTATGCGAGCTAAATGCTGCATCCCTTTATTTTAAAAGTCCTTTGGTGACCCTAACAGCTGTGATTTTTTTTCCCTGTGAACCATTTTATCCAATTTTAAACTCCACCTTACACCTTCTCTCTGGCCTTTCCTTCCTCATTCCATTCTCTTCTTTGTCCACCCCTTCTGTATAATCCCCATGTTGTTTACTCTTTAGCCTTTTTCGAAATTTGACCTACTTTTGCATAATTCAAACAAACCTAATTCAATATTATTCTTGCTCCCTAAACTGACTATGGCATCAAACAGCCAATTTCCTCCTCCATTATTACATGAGGAGATACTTATTACAGTTCTGTAATAAATATTAAAATAGTTATTTCAGCATACTTCTGGGTGAAACAAGTAAAACTACATGTTAATATTACTACAGAGAGACAAAGTGACAGAGGCAATGCAAAGAGGAAATTACCCTCTAGACAAGACATTTAAAAATAGACACATGAAAGACGTCAGATGATGGTGAAATAAGGTCACATTTGCCCTATCATAACCCCTGTCACTCCACTGTTTTATGGGCATTGTGTCCATTAAGTGAGATGTGAGGATAGGAAGGCATCAGTCATACTGGCTGGCAGCTCCTCAGATGTAGGAGGTGAAGAAATTACAGCACAATCTCAGAGAGAACAGGAAGAGGTGAGAGTAAGACTACTAAATTAGGGTTCAGTATGGTTGCAAACAACAGAAAACACAACAAACAATGACTAAAGGATGGGGTGAATATCCTTCAAATAAGAATCATCCTGCTGCTCTAGAAGAGCATGCTTCTATGTTACTTTACCATTTTCTAGCACATGAGGCATCCTCAGGTACACAAGAAGACTACTAAACTTCTGTGCATCCCAAAAAAGAAAAAAGTTTGCAAGGTGATGGTAAAATCTTCTTCTTTACCTGGCTTTGCCTTTTTACCTGGCAAGGGAAGGAGGGCAGTGCTCCCTGATAATTTTTTTATCAAAATCTCAGCTCAGAAATTTGTCAGATGGTCAGTCTGACTTACAAGAGGTGTAACCTCTAGTGTTTTTTTCCCCCTCATTAAAATTTGTAAAGAAGTCAAGGGAGAAGGAGTTTGGAATGGAAATTGAGAGTCAACCTACAATATCAGTTACAACTAGGGTGAAGATGAATAAGAATTCCTCACTGCTTCTAAGATCCTAGAAAAAACAAGCACAGAGAAATGTTAAGAGGCTCATAAGAAAGGCAAATCCACCTCAAAGATTCACATGATTATTCAGGATATCACTGATAATATTAAAATATCAGTAATATCAACTGAAATGAGAGATTTTTCCCATTGAAATTATTTGAAAAGCTCCCAATATTTATATGTTATCTACCCAATTATTGATAAATATGTACGTGTGTGTATTGGTGTTTGTATGTGTGTGTGTATGAAAAGAGAAAGAGAAGGAGGAGGAAAAGAAGAAAGGAGGAGGAGGACAGGGGAGAGGAAGAGAAGGGGGAGGAAGAAGTTATCACTCCAAGGTAGAATTTTTTTTTAACTTAGTGACAAGAGAAACCTGGACTGTATTTTAAATATTTTCAAAAGTATTAGGAAATAAGAACACGAAACTGGGCTGTATTCCATATAAAAAGTTAATCTGGGTAACATGAAAGAATTAATGGATAATGATTTTACATAAATAAGCACATTGGCTCTCACCTACAGCAGACTTGATCACACATTTTTTTGGTTAAGTAACTTCATTTAAAAAAATAAGACAAAAGCAAGCATAAGCCAACTAAAATTAGTAGATGGAAGGAAGTAGTAAAGATCAGAGCAGAAATAGATGAAATAGAGACGCAAAGGCAATATAAAAGATTGATAAAATGAAAAGTTTTTTGAAAAGAAATAAAATTGATAAACCACTAGCTAGACTAATAAAAAAGGGATGAGAGAGAAAAGAAGACCCAAATAAACAAAATTGGGAAAGAAAAAGAAAATGTTATAACTGATACCACAAAAATACAAAAGATCAGAGACAAAAACAACTATATACTTGAAAAACTGGAAAATCCAAAGGAAATGTGTAAATTTTTGGACACATACAACCTACCAAGATTGATTCAGAAAGAAATAGAAAGCATGAACAGACCAATAATGAGCAATGAGATTGAATCAGCAATAGAAATTTCCTAACAAAGAATAGCCCAGTCCAGTTTACACACTGCCAAATTCTACTAAACTTACAAAGAAGAACTAACACCAATTATCTTCAAACTATTTCAAAAGATTGAAGCAGAAGGAATTCTTTCTAACTCATTCTATGATGACAGCATTACTTCAAAACCAAAACTTGACAAAGATGCAAAAGAAGAAAGTTACAGGTCAATGTCACTGAGGAACATAGATCCAAAAATCCTTACAATACTAGCAAATCCAATCCAATGGTGCATCAAAAAGATAACACACCATGGTCAAGTGGGATTTATCTCAGGGATGTAGAGATGGTTCAGTATACACAAATCAATAAATGCGATACATCATATCAACAGAATGAAGAACAAAAATCATATGATCATCTCAATACACACAGAAGAAACATTTGATAAAATTCAACCACCCTTCATAAAAATTCTCAACAGGCTAGCCATAGAAGGAAAACAAGTCCACATAATAAAGGCTATATATGACTAATGTAATGTTATCATAATACTGAACAGGGAAATGTTGAAAGCCTTTCTTCTAAGAGCTGGAACACAACAAAGCTGCCCAATTTTACCAGATCTGTTCAACATAGTACTGAAAGTCCTAGCCAGAACAATAGGCAAGACAAATACATAACAAGCATA
Organism: Pan troglodytes; assembly: GCF_028858775.2. Lineage (NCBI taxonomy): Eukaryota > Metazoa > Chordata > Mammalia > Primates > Hominidae > Pan > Pan troglodytes. The sequence goes on along the minus strand of NC_072412.2, from coordinate 86,135,534 downwards.
CAAATTGGAAAAGAGGAAGTAAAATTGTCCCCCTTTGCAGATGATGTAATCTTCTATCTAGAGAAACCTAGAGACTCCACCAAAAGACTCTAAGATCTGAAAGCTAAATTCAGTAAAGTTGTAGGATATAAAATCAACATACAAAATGCAGTAGCATTTTCTATACACCAATAATGAACTAAGAAAGAAACCAAGAAGGCAATCTCATTTACAGTAGCTACAAATAAAGTAAAATACTAGGAATAAATTTAACTAAAGTGAAAGACCACTAAAAAGAAAACTACAAAACACTGATGAAAGAAATTGAAGAGGACACAAACAAATGGAAAGATATTCTATGCTTATGGATCAGAATACTGTTACAATTATCGTATTGCTCAAAGCAATCTACAGATTCAATTTAATCCTTATCAAAATATTAATGTCATTTTTCACAGAAATAGAAAAAACTATCCTAAAATTCATATGGAACCAACAAAGACCCCAAATACCCAAAGCAATCCTAAGCAAAAAGAACAAAACTGGAGGCATCATACTGCCTTACTTCAAAATATATTAGAAAGCTATAGTAATCAAAACACCAGGGTACCAGCACAAAAACAGACACATGGACCAATGCAACAGAATAGAGAATCCAGAAATAAATCCACATATTTACAGCCAATTGATTTTGACAAAGGTCTCAAGAACATACATTGGAGAAAGGATATTCTTGTCCAGAAATGATGCTGCGAAAATTGGATATTTGTAGGCAGAGGAAAGAAACTGGACCCCTATCTCTTTCCACATACAAAAATCAGCCCAAAATAGGTTAAAGACTTAAATGTAAGACCTGAAACTATATAACTACCAGAAGGAAGCTTAGGGAAAACACTTTAAGAATTAGTCTGGGCAAAGATTTCATGTATATGACTTCAAAAGAACAGGCAACAATAAAAAAATAGACAAATGATACTAAATTAAACTAAAACCTTCCTGCACAGCAAAGAAAACAATGAACACAGTGAAGAGACAACCTGTTGAATAGAGACAAATATTTGTAAACTATTTATCTGACAAGCCACTAGTGTCTAGAATATACAAGGAACTCAACTCAACAGGAAAACCAACAAATAATCCCAGTAGACAATTCTCAAAAGATGACATACAAACGGCCAACAAGTATATGAAAAAATGCTTAACACTAATGATCAGAGAACTTAAAATCAAAACCACAATGTGACATCATCTCAGCCCAGCTAGGATGGCTATTATCAAAAAAACAAAAAATAACAGATGCTGGTGAGGATGTGAAAAAAAGCGGGGAACTCTTAAACACTTTGGTGGGAATGTAAATTACTATCATTATGGAAAATGGTGTGGAAATTTCTCAAAAAACTAAAAATAGAACTACCACATGATCCAGCAATCCCACTAGTGGGTATTTATCCAAAGGGAAAAAAGTCAGTATATCAAAAAGATACCTGTACCCCCACATTTGTTGCAGCACTATTCATAATAGCAAAGATATAGAATCTAATGTAATGATGATCACAATTTAGCCTTGGTACTTAAACAGTGTGTATTTGGTCTTAAATTCAGTGTACTGAAATTAAGCATTCATGCTGGATCTTTTCAAGCTGTGTTTTGGAAGAGTCAGTGAGATATGTATGAATAAACGGATGCTGCAGTGGTTATGCTTTTTTAGTTAACAAGTTGGATTTTATTTAATAAGAGCAGTTATGTGATTTTTATTATTATTGTTGTCACTGCAAGTATAGGAAATAAAGTTGGCATTTATTAATATTTAAATATATGTATATATTGCTTTATGTCATTGCATCAAATACATAATTGATTGTAGGAAGCACCCATTTTCCTATATACCACTAAGAAAAATGCTTCCAATTAAACTATGACAGAATGCTTTATCACTTACAGTGATTATACTTGTTAGAAGAGTTATTTTAGACTTCTTTAGATAGATTTTTATTGTATATTACTTTTGTGTATACGTAAAATGAATATAGTAGCAAAATAAATGAGTAAAGGCATTTTCAAACTTCTTTGCATTTAAAGCCTGCTCTTCTAAATCAAAGTTTGATTGAGCATCACCAGTGTCTATGACTTTCCACACACAACTCTCCTTTGCAAAATCAATGTCGGTGTCATGCACTTTCCTTAAAAGAATACTCCCCCATTGTCTGGAGAATTTTCTTCCATGACCCGGTTCCTCATACCATAAATATTCGTGTTGACTTTCTGAATCTTACACTAAAGTTCCAAAGGAGAGTTTTCAGACTAATTTCATGCAGGTAATTACAACTGTTTCATTACTGCAACCTAGCAGACAGCAATTTGTAAGTTGTTTTCCATCATTAGAAGAATCCTGACTTCAAAGAGCTTAAAATGTAAAAAAAAAAAAAAAAAAAAAAAAGTGCATCTGAGAGTGCATGAAATATGAAAAATATATTTTCTTATTTGGTACAATTATATTTAAGAAGTACATCAAAATTGGCCCCAAAGTGATTTTTTATAGCTACCTAATGCCTAAAAATAAACGGATATAATGGAAATATTGAATGTTATTTTGTAAAAATAATCCTCTGCTTGAAGGAGTTCCAAGTTTTTCAGTTCATGAAAAAGTTTCATGTTTCAATTGAGACATATTTCAAATGTCAAATAATAATGGTACACCCACATGACTGCAAGCATTACAAATAAAAGAACAAATTTGCTCACCATATATGTTGCCAGGAACTATTTGTCCCAGAAGTAAAAAGTTAGGTATGCCCACATACTGTAAAAAGCACGTTTATTTCCAAATGTTTATATTGGATTTTAATTTCAATCAATGCTATGTTCATTCTTGAAAAATATTTTAACACAAAATAAGCAGCACATCTACAAGCACTTCCCAATAATGGAAATAGTTTAATTGTGAAGTTTTTACCCAAGAATTAGCATTTTTAAACTTCTATTTACTACATTTAATAGACAATCTTCTGATCAAGCTTTTTTTTTTTTTTTTTTTTTTTTTTTTTTGAGACGAAGTCTCACTTGGCCGCCCAGGCTGGAGTGCAGTGGCGTGATCTTGGCTCACTGCAAGCTCCGCCTCCCAGGTTCAGGCCATTCTCCTGTCTCAGTGTCCCAAGTAGCTGGGACCACAGACACCCGCTACCATGCCCGGCTAATTTTTTTGTATTCTTAGTAGAGACGGGGTTTCACCGTGTTAGCCAGGATGGTCTCAATCTCCCCATCTTGTGATCCACCTACCTCAGCCTCCCAAAGTGCTGGGATTACAGGCGTGAGCCACTGCACCCAGCCAGATCAAGCTATTTCTAAAACTATACTCTTAGGTCACTCAAGCATACCTCTAAATGCTAATACATAGAATTTATTTAGTATTTATTTTTGTACACCTCCTTGACATATATTATAAATATCAGGGTTGACAATGCCCACATTCTGTATTTGTAAATAAAGTTTTATTGGAATACAACCACACACATTCATTTACATATGGCTGCTTTTCTATTTCAAGACCAGACTTGAATAGGTGCAGTAGAGACTGTATGCCTGGCAAAACCAAAAATATTACCCGACCATTTATAGAAAAAAATTGACAACCCCTGCTCTGGAGCAAGGTGACAGTTTTATGCACCCCTTTCTCTGCTGAACACTATGGCTAACCTGGCCTTCAAGTCAATTTGTTTTACACTTCAATAATGAGAAAAATTAGATTGTATTTAATAGTACTGCAGGTACTACTTTCCCATCGAGTAAACTTAGAAAAAAAAGTTTTAAATGTTTCTTTAGAGTACAAGGGAAGCATAACCTCAGTCGAATTATACAATTTTTCTTGTGCTCATATATCAAATCAAGGACTACAAACACCATTTCCTTTTCAGCTGACTACCTCTTGCCTTCCAATATTACAAGTAAAATCTACTTGGTATATTCAGTTATACCATATTTTCAGAGAAGAATCCCAACACATTTCCAAATATCAAATACTATTTTTGAGGGGATAACCTAAGGAACAGTGAGAAATTTCTAATGATTCTTATTTTTGTTTGCTCTGTCCTCCTTTCCTTGTTCTGGATACATGTCCCGAGCCCTTGGCATCAAAGTCAGGGATGGGTTTGCAACCTAGGCTGGGCCAGTTATGTCTCATCTCAGTGTCCAAAGTGGCAGATTCAAGAGAAGGGACATATCTTCAAGCCAGGCAAATCATAGTACTGTCCTGGGTCATCTGGAATTTGAGAAGAGTTTCAAATTTTCAAATTTTTGATCTCAGAGCTGTAATTGAGGCTAAATATTTCATTAGCCACATTTCTAGCTATGGTTCCAGATGGCCCCAGGAGGTCGAGCCAAAGCAGCAGCAGTGATGAGAAGGGAAGGAAAAAGTTCTGATGAGGACCTAGATCGCTGATTTGAGATATTCCTAAAGACAGCTCTACTCCTGCCCTTCCTGGTTTAGATAGAAAAGCCAAAACCATCGTTCTTTTCCTTCAACTAGCTTAAGCTATGTCACTTGCAACCAAGCCCCCTGACTAATAGGACCAGATAATCTTCAGTGCAGGCAGCAGGCAGCAGGCAGCATCAACTTCATGAATGTGATACCTTTACTTCTTAAAGGCAGTAATGGCAACAAAATCTAAGAGTGTATTACTGTTTTCTTGTAGAAAGTTTCCCTCCCTTTTACTTCTAGTGGTTTCAGAAACAAAAACAGTTTGCAAAAAAGAAAAAGCATTAGCTCACCATTCTTAGCCCAAGCAGTAATTTAATCTGCCATGTGCTCTTCAAAGCAGATTAACTCTAATCACACAGCCTTCCTCTCCATTTAATTATTCTATCTTTCTGTCTGTGCTTCACTTCTCATAAAACTTTTTTATCTGAAAATTTTAAAATTTATGTAAAATCGACTGTAAGCATTTAGCTCATGTATCAAATTCATTACATCCTGTTAGATATAAGACTAGAAACCTTCAGTGTTGAGTAAGGCAGAACTGTAAAGTGAGGCAAAAGGTAATATAAATAAGAACCAAACTTTTTTAAACTTGGCTGATCCTCTCCTGCTGTGTGCAGCTAATGTTTTGCCTCTGAGAATAGGACTTATTAGCAACCCTGAAGTAAAGACAGGATATTTTTCAACAAGAACTTCTGCTTTGCCAAACATCCCAGTTTGTCTCCAAGGACTTGAAAAGAAAGAATGAAGAACGGAAACCATAAAGTATGCAGTACAGCTATCATCTAATTACTGAATGAATGGTACAGTTGTTTTGTCTGATTGCGCTGAGCTAGTTATCCACTGCTAGCTTCATTGACAAAAAGGGAACCTACACAAATTATAGGGAAATTCAAGCACTTAAGGAATGTTTTGGTTCAGAGGTTTGCAATGACTATTGGCTTTGGTTTTTGGCGAAAGCTGTCTTTGCCGTATGAACTCAGCTGTGCTGGGTCAGCCTAAAGTGTTCCCAAAAGCCTAGAAGAGGACAGACTTCCGTGTCATCTGTATCCCATCAATAAATTAAAGTGATGTTCTCCAGCTCATGTTTGTTTCTTGGCAGGCTAATCTACAATCAGAAGAAGAAAAGCCTTTCATTTGTGGACTCCAGCTAGAGGAAGGAAGCTTTTGTATGTGGATTCACTGGAGACCAAAATATTAAAAAGTGGAAGAGGAAAACCATATGTTGAAGTTCTCATAAGCAGGCAGCTCAAAGTTCTGGTTAAAGAAATGCTTGAGTTCATTATACAGAAAAGTAAATATTTTATCATGAGAACAGGGTATACTAATAATATTGATACCTCTGTTACAAACATTGACATTTTAAGTTGTATTCTGTTTTCTCTAATTTTTTAAATCAGGAAAACCTAAGAATTAGATATTTCAAAGAAACACAAAATGACCAAACATTTTAGCATAATTCTTCAAAATGTAACTTAAGAAGGAAAGAAGAGATCCAACAGAATAAAGATAGAAGATAATTTTTATAAGCTCATGATTCCTTCTCTTCTGTGAGTCACAGCAAAGTTAGCTGATATTTTATAGTTGCAGCAATTGAATGCAGGTTATAATAGAAGTGGGGAAAATCACTAATAATTATCTGCATCCTATTTCATAGTCAATTCAATAACGTAATGTTAAGATAGTCTCCTTATCTCTTTTGGTTGACAAAGGGTTATCCTTGCCTTCGTATTACTTGTGAATAAGCCTAGTGATGAGAACAAGATTAGTGTGGTCCTCTTCCAACTTCCTATAGGAGAGAATGCAAGAAGATCTTCCCATTCTTTTTAACCTGACCACATTTGTGTTTGATTTCCTTTCTATGTCTTTGAAGCAGCCAAACAAATAAAGCCTGCTTTAATACATGTATCCTTTAAAGAATATGGCTTCCAGCTCAAAGTTTCAGTATGTGAAACCAAAAGTATCTAAGACAGGTCTCAATCAATTTAGAAAGTTTATTTTGCCAAGGTTAAGGTGACACCCATGACACAATCTCAGGAGATCCTGATGACATGTGCCCAAGGTGGATGGGTCACAACTTGGTTTAATACATTTTAGGGAGACATGAGACATCAGTCAAATACATTTAAGATATACATTGGTTCGGTCCAGAAAGTCAGAACAACTCAAAGCAGGTGCTTCCAGGTTATAGGTAGATTTAAAAATTTTCTGATTGGCAATTTGGTTGAAAGAGTTGCCATCAATAGAAAGAAATGTCTGGGATATGACAAGAGGTTGTGGAGACCAAAGTTTTATCAGGCAAATGAAGCCTCCAGGTAGCAGGCTTCAGAGAGAATAGATTATACATGTTTCTTTTCAGACTTAAGGTCTGTCTTGATATTAAATGCTGGTCAGCTTTCCTTAAATTCCAAAGGAGAGGAGAGCATAATGAGGCATGTCTAACCCCTACTTTCTGTCATGGCCTGAACTAGTCTTTCAGGTTAACTTTGGAGTGCCCTGGCCAAGACAAGGGAGTCCATTCACATGGTTGGGAGGCCTTAGAATTTTATTTGTCATTTGCAAGTACTTTGTAACCTTATGTACCAGTAGTTCATCTCATTACAGAATGGAATTGATTTTTTTCTTTTATGGTGGGGTCACATAAAACAAGCATTAGATCAAGTGTATGATTGGTAGGAGCATGTGATGAAATAGTTGATAGAGTAGGTACTGATGGGGTTCAGAACATGCCATCCCAAATATGATGGTAGGAGGCCAGAGTATACACCCCTAAAATACGCCTATTTGGATGAGTTCTTGTCCTTTGCAGGGACATGGATGAAGCTGGAAATCATTCTCAGCAAACTAACACAGGATCAGAAAACCAAACACCACATGTTCTCACTCATAAGTGGGAGCTGAACGATGAGAATGCATAGACACAGGGAGGAGAACATCACACACTGGGGCCTGTCGGGGTGGGGGTAGGGGGTAAGGGGAGGGATAGCATTAGGAGAAATACCTAATGTAGATGACAGGTTGATGGGTGCAGTAAACCACCATGGCATGTGTATACCTATGTAACAAACCTGCATGTTCTGCACATGTATCTCATAACTTAAAGTATATAAAAATAAAAAATATATGCCTCTTTGGCATATTGATTACTTTAAGCTGGTTATTCTCACAACTGCAGATACAGAAGCTCAGGAAAGTCACCCTTTTGTAAGAGAAATCTATATCTATAAGGGAAATCTTCATTTGTAAGGGTGTCTCCTCTGCACCAGAAAGAAAAGGATGACTAAATCCCTACAGACTCTTAATCAAATAGAGAAACCTTACATTTGTTTAAGGTGCTTTTCTTGGCCATCTCATCTGAATTGGGCTTTTTTCTTCACCCTCCCATAATGTGTCTCCATTATTTCCCAGGATACCCCAAACCTCTATTCCTCTCTGTAGCTCAGATTGATATATAAGCCTCAATCATCTAGCTTGAGTCTCATATGCATACTCTCATGCATATGTACGTAATTAAAATTGTTTTTCTCTTGTTAATCTGCCTTATGTCAATTTAATTTACAGACAAGCTAATGAACCTGGAAGAGAAGGAAGAGATTTTTTTTTTTCAAGAATACATTGGACAGAAATGTAAATATGGCTTTGATTATTCATGAGATAACTGAATGTGCACTTACCTTTAATGGAAAGAGGATTAACCCCACAAGTCAGGATTTTCTTTCTTGTCCTAGCCTTACTGAATGGTGAACAGGACAGTCTATGGAGCCAGACTCCTGTGACTTGAGATAATTACTTAACTTCTCTGAGCCTCAGCTTCCTTATCTTAAAATGGGAATAAAAATAATGCTAACCTCACAGGGTTGAATTATACCTGGCACCTAATAATCACTATGTAATTGGGAAATAAGTTACCCTTCTACTGACAACATAGATCAGATATTAATTTTTCTACGCTCAGTTTTTCTGTTTGTAAATAGAGATAACTAGTGCTTTTTTTCCTCCATAGTAATGTTTTTAACTTTTCCTCTATTTTCTGAAAGGTTGACAATAGGAATTTCTGAAGTAAACTTGACAGTAGACAGATTAAATAGAAGAAAACACATACAAACTTATGTGTGTATGCATGGGAGTACCACAAAATATGAGACTCAAAGAAAGTTCAGATGGTTCAACTTTAAATAGCATTTTGAGCCACCAAAAGAAAAAAAAAGATAGTGACTTCTGTTGGAGAAGTGGTGACACAAGCTGTGGAAGGTGAGGGAAGGAAATGCATGATGAACAAAGGTTATCTTATTATGCAGATAAAGTCTCTTAGGTCACTATGCCCAGACAGGTTTCTCACCAGTTCTGAGCAGCCCTCAGAAGAACTGGTGAAAAGTCTGTCAGGGCATAGTGGCCTGCGTGTGGAGGCCTTTTAGTCTCCTCTCCTGCGATACAAGTTAATTTTTCTGGTTACTGTAGATTCCAGAAACAGGGTTTGTAACAATTGCATTCCTTTTAGAGGAATTTCCTTCTGTCAGATAAGAAAACTTCAGAGAAAGTCCCTTTCTGAACTTTGGAACTGAAAGAAAATGGGGGCAAGCAAAAGTTAGGGAGATCTTGGTTCCAAGGCCTTTCAATTGCCATTAATTCAAAGTACCCAGTATAACAAAGTGCCATATTGTGGGATACTGTTTTCTGAGCCCCAACATCCCCAATGAGTAAACTATCTTATTTTTTGCCCCATCCTGTTTCCAGATACAGGCGTATGAAAATACAAATAATTTTTTTGTCTACCTTTCATAGTTCTTAAGTGTGACTCTCTGTAACAAAAAACAGGTTAACATGAAAAAAGCAAATAGAAGTTTAATAACATGTACACTTCCTGAATATCTGATAATATGTACATCTCCCTGGAAAATATACATGAAAGATAACGCAGAGAAATCAGTAAATCCTTAGAGTTGATTTCAAAGGTATAGTTTAAGTACTGTTCTGTGAAACAAAGCAAAAAGGCTGTGAGAAAACGCCTAGTCAAAACAGAATGGGCAGGTAAATCACCTTCAACAAAAGAAAAATTTGCACGGCAGATTTAAGTCAGTACCTTCACCATTGATTTGGAGTCTCTAGAGATTTAGTCAACCTCTTCCCAGTGTGGGGACAGAGTGACAACCTTACAAATGAAGATTCCCTTCGTAGATGTAAATTTGTTTTATGAAAAGTTTGAGTCTTATTTTAGTGTGGCATATTTTGATGTCTAACACGGAAATATGCTACTGTAAAACTAGACTTCTGGTACTGTTACAGGTAGTTTAGAGGCATGAGTGGGGCAGGGGAGGGCTCTCCCCCACCCACCAAGAATGTTGGGTGATGGTTTGGCAATTGTCACGTTGCCTTTCTAAAAGTGATAAATTGGTAGCCGGTGCCAGGGAGAGGCCATTTCCTGATGGTCCACACTTGTTGCACTAAAGTGTTAATTGAACATAGATACCAGGGAGAAGCAACTTCCCAGGCATGTACATTAAGAGTCCAAATGGCGGAATATAACCTTCTGGGGGCACTCTACCTTAAAAGGGAAGAAAGTCTCAGATGCACATGCATACAACTTCCCAAACACACTGTACATGCTCACTTTCCAAGGGTAAGGAGGGCACCCAGCATGTGGGCAGCCCACCCTAAGGGAAGAATCATGGGAAAGGGATGCAAGATGCCGGAAGTGGGACAATCTAGAAAGTCCGAGGATCAAGGTTAAACATTGCACTTGTCAAAGCCAGGCGCGGTGGCTCACGCCTGTAATCCTAACACTTTGGGAGGCCGAGGTGGGTGGATCACGAAGTCAGGAGATCGAGACCATCCTGGCTAACACAGTGAAACCCCGTCTCTATTAAAAATACAAAAAAAAATTAGCTGGGCGTGGTGGTGGGTGCCTGTAGTCCCAGCTAGTCGGGAGGCTGAGGCAGGAGAATGGCGTGAACCCGGGAGGTGGAGCTTGCAGTGAGCCGAGATCGCGCCACTGCACTCCAGCCTAGGTGACAGAGCGAGACTCCGTCTCAAAAAAAACATTGCGCTTGTCCTTCAAGTCGCCAGCTTGGGTGTCTTCCAAGTGTACTTTCCTTTCCTTTCTTGTTTTACAGCCTTTTAAAGTAAACTTCTACTCATGCTCTGAAACTTGCCTCGGTCTCTTTTTCTGCCTTTATGCCCCGCAGTGAAATTCTTCTGAGGAGTCAAGAATTGAGGTTGCTGCAGACATGTATAGATTTGCTGCTGGTAACTCAGATACCTTACACCAATAACAGTACAAAACAACCTTGCTTTCCATTGCGCAGACAATGAACAACAGTAGTCAATGTAGAATTTAGAGTGGCTGTAGGCTGGGCACAGTGGCTTATGCCTGTAATCCCAGCACTTCAGGTGGCTGAGATGGGAGGATTGTGTGAAGCCACACATTCAAGACCATCCTGGAAAACAGAGACCCTGTCTCTACAAGAAAATAATAATAATAATTAATTAGCCAGGAATGGTGGCACATGCCCGTAGTTCCAGCTACCTGGGAGGCTGAAGCAGGAGGAACACTTGAGCCTAGGACATCAAGGCTGTGATGACCAATGATCACACTATTACACTCCAGTCTGAGCAACAGAGCAAGACTCTGTCACAAAAAAATAAAAAATACAGTGATTGTAAAAAATTCCATCAGAAACCACTCAGACTGGGAACAATTGAGTACTACTTTCCACTGAAGAGGGGTTTGTACCTGGTAAGAGAACAAATTCACTGGAGGACCAAGAAGCTTTCTCTCTACATACCCAAAAGATACATTGTTAGCTCTTCTCTGTGGCAAGTCAAACAGTAAGAGGTAAGTTTTTCAGATAGTCACTTGTAAAGACTAACAAATGATCAACTGTGAGGAGTTTGACTTGTGACTTTAAGCAAACTACTTCTTGTGGATAGAAAATACTTTCTAAATAAATCATTAGTTCAGTTTTTAAAATTACTTTTATCACAATCCTCTGCAATTAGTCATCTGGAAAGCAATAAAGTTTAGTTTTCTTAAGAAATCTCTCATAAATGAGAAATAGACACATTTAATTTCCCATCTAAACACATCTTTTTCTTGAACTTCAAGTTTGAAAGAGTTCTTAAAACATCTTCCAGGACAGGCATGGTGGCTCATGTCTGTAATTCCCAACACTTTCGGAGGCCAAGGCAGGAGGACTGCTTGAGGCCAGGAGTTCAAGACCAGCCTGGGCAACATAGCAAGATCCTGTCTCTAAATAACAACAATTCAATTCAACCCATTTGGAGCTTAAAATACAAATAATGAGTGCTCAGTATATGGTCCTCCTCTAAGATTAGTGAACTGCTCCATTTCTGCACAGCTCTGATTACTATAAAAAAATCTTTCACAGGATTAATGGTTAAAATGTTAGCAAAAAACAAGGCATGGAGATCTACCTTACATTCTACATAAAAATATTTTTTGTACAGTGCCTTTATAAATCCAATAATCATAAAGAACTAGAAAAGGGCCGGGCACAGTGACTCACACCTGTAATCCCAGTACTTTGGGAAGCCAAGGTGGGAGGATCACTTGAGCCCAGGAGTTTGAAACCAGCCTGGGCAATATAGTGAGACCTCGTCTCTACTAAAAATAAACTAGCCAGGGATGGTGGCACACACCTGTTGTCCTAGCTACTCGGGAGACTGAGGCAGGAGGATCACTTGAGCCAGGGAGGGTGAAGCTGCAGTGAGCCGTGATTGTGCCACTGCATTCCAGTCTGGTCAACAAAGTGAGACCCTCTCTCAGAGGAAAAAAAAAAAAAAAAACCTAGAAAAGAATATTTTTCAGGTCTTTGGAGAAGTAATGACTTTTAAAGGTTTAAAGGTAGTAGAAACAACAAAAGGAAATAATTAACAAATTTAACTCCACAAAAACTTAAACTTTTTAAGGAACAACAACCAAATAATTTAAATGGTAAGGCAGGCAGCTCAATGAACAAAAATACAGATGATCAATTAACAAAAATACAATGCATAAACAAAATATTAAAGGTTTTGGCCTCACCGGTATCAAAAAATATGCAATTTTTTAAAACAATAACATCTTATGATGAATAATCATTATTGACTTTTAGATTATATAACATCTGCCTAATAAAAACTAATAATTGTTGCCTTTAAAATTAGATCATGTAACACTAACAAAATATACACAGTGTTGATGTCAGCATATATTAAAGAAAACTTTTGGAAAACAATTTGCCAGTACACAGTTAAAAAGAATTATAGTCATTGTTCTACAAGTAATCTCTCTTTGTGGTAATTTTATTCTATGTAAAAATCCAATAGAAAGGGCCTATCTATATTTGTATTGTAGGAGAGAAAAGTAATATTTTTCTGACCTGTCACAATGTTCATGGCAGAGATTCCTATAACAAAAGACAGATTAACAAGAGAAAAGTTAAAAAATTAATTAGCACGTGAAATACTCCACACACCTCCCAATCTGAGGTGGAGGGTATGAAGTATTTCGCCTGCTAATCTAAATCTAAAACAAAAAAGGGACAAGAAAAAATAAATTTTCCAGTGGCAAGATCAGAGCTCACTATAGCCTCAACCTCCAGGGCTCAAGCAATCCTCTGGCCTAAGCCTCCTGAGTACCTAGAACTACAGGTACACGCCACTATGCCCAACTAATTTTTTTTAAACTTTTTGTAGAGTCTATGTTGCCTGGGTCTATGTTGCCCAGGCTGGTCTCAAACTTCTGGGCTCAAGCAATCCTCTTGCCTCCCACTTCAGCTTCCCACAGTGTTGGGATTCCAAGCATGAGCCATTGTGCTGGCCAAGGAAAAAAAACTTTCAGTCTCTGCGGGGAGCTACAGAGATCTGAGAGAGCTGTCCTCGGTAAGAGTTCTTACCCTTCTGCCAGCACTTTGTCAGTTTTCCCAGGATCTCATTTGCAGACTCCAGAGCCAGTAGGATGTCTCTGCCACTCTATGTGCCAGAAAATGTAGAAGAGAAACAGTAATATATTTTCCTCACCTATCACAAGGTTCAGGGCTGAAACCCGTATAACAACAGACAGACTGAGAAGAGAAAAGCATACTAATTTAATATGTTGTACGTGACATGCCAGTCTGCAGAAGCGAAGACCCAAAGAAACGGGAAATTGCGTAATTTTATGAACAGTAGTGCAGAAGTATGACTGGAGAACAAAAGGGCAGTAGTATCCAATGGTGATAAACTGGGAGGAACTTAGCAAGGCCTGTTTGTTCAGATTCTTGTTGGCATTCCTGTGTAACAGTTCCTTTTCTCCAGGTCTAGGGCAGGACACTTGTCACATGAAGGTCTTCAAGGGGAGAAATGGAAGAGGTGGTCATAGAGTGACCTTCCTAAGTTTTATGGCCTGCTTCCAGAACAAAGAGTGGGAGATGGTCAAAGTGACCTTCCTGCTTCTGTGTTTTTTTTTTCCAAAAGCCAAGGTGCCATATTTTGGGACAGCATGTCTTAAGCACTGTCAGTATAATCATAAAAGCATTATTTAAAGTGGCAAAAATGTTAAAATTTAGCTTCCAAATCACCCCTCAAAAACAAACTTAAAAGCCATTTTAAAAAGTATGCCGACCATATAGCAACATTTTAAAAAATGCTTATGTTACTAATTGAGAAAAAAAATCAATCTAAGATTGCAACCATCTAAAATATATATATAAATCTATAGAATATGACTAGAAAGAAATGAATAAAACATTCCAATAACTGCATTAAAGTGATGGAAGTATTGGTGATTGTTTTGTTTTTCTTTTTAGTGTTTTTTAACATTATTACATTATGTTTTATAATACTGAGTAGAAACCTCCTACTCAGTATTCCCCTAGCTGATAGTAGCCAAGTTCTCTAACTCATGGAGATGGACTAGAAGCGTGGGAAGATGTGGAGATGAGAGACCAAGAACAGCCAACCCTCAGCCCTTTTTCTTGAATTCCTGTTTTACCTTCCATGCAATTCAATAGCACTTTCTTATACATTGTCTTCTTTTGGAAATTGAAGCTTTTTTCCTATTTTATAAATAGCTCCTAGATTCTAATATTATCTCACTAACCTGCAAGGTGGAATAAATTATGGTATTACAGAGAATAATGAATTCTGGAACTTGGGATCATAATATATACAAATAAGAAACCATGAAAAAAAGAAACATGGTTTCCTTTTTATTGAAGTTCAGGATTGTAAAAACTGACATAAATTACTGAACCTTAAGTTAGTCTTCGTCACCTTTTCAATAATTTTTAGCACTCTTTCCTAACATTTTAGAGCCACTGTCTTCAGAAACTCAGTGTTTACAGGTCTCTTAAGTTTCTCTACCCAAACAGAGACAACCCACTCGGGTCTGCCCTGTGATTCATTTTTTTTCCTTTTTCACTAATCAAAATTTCTAATTTTTCAAGTATAAGGTGTTTCTGGAAAAACAATCAGGTCCAATGTGCAAACAAATTTCTTTCTATAATCAAAATGTTTTCCTCCTGCTGAAATCTTGATATCAATTAATAGTACCATCCAATTATTGAAGCCAGACATTCAAGGGCTATCTTTACACTTCCGTCCCCTCATCACTCTTATTCAGTTTTTCAAGATCTCCAAAAATTAACATAGATTTTCATCTACATCTGGAATATGACTCAAATATCAGCAAAACAGTATAAAAGAGAGGTCTGCAGAAAAAGTAATTTAGGACTAAAATGACAGTATTAAATAATTTTTAAAAAATTTAGGACTAAAATGACACTATTAAATAACTTTTAAAGATTAGAAAGAAAAACAGAATAGGAATCCTAAAAATATTATTCCTAACATTAAAGAACATCCTGGAAAAAGTCATGGACACATGATAAAACAAATGGATCAATGCAATTAGAGAAAATACTGATAAAACACATTCAAACATAAGGCTAAATGGAATTTCTAAAATAGAAAGTCCAATTCTTTAATTCTCTGAGATAAATCTGTTTAATCATTCCCATCTGAAAAAAAAAGAAATAAAGTCAGTGATAAAAAAATCAAAATATCACCATTATTACATTATTATTAATGAAGGCAGAGGATATAGCTTAGTTGTGCAGCTAAATAGGCATGCTATCTGAATCAGTATTTGACAGGCTTACCTTGCCCACTAGGCAATGCTAAATCAGAGTAGACCATTTCACCTGAGAAGTATTAATAGAAGGATGGAGTATCTAAATCGTGGACATGGAGAAGCACAGGTGAATGTTCATTACCTGAGGCTGCTCATTCCCATGACAAAGAAAGGCAGATCTGACCTAAGTAAGCATCCCCAGTTCATTTTTCATAATTTATTAATGATAAATCACTCTACTTTCTCTGGATAGAATGAGTAAAGAGGTGGACAGAGGCCATGAATTACATGAATTGAACCTGCATTATAAAAAAGAGGGCCAGTGCTCACTCTCAGTGAAAGATCTCTCAAAATGTCTGTGTAGTGGGATGTTAGAATTGCTCTACTGTGCATTTCCCAATTTTTCCTTTTCCAAGTGGGAAAGTTTACTGTAATTATCCAATACCATCATTGTATATTTGATGTGCAAAAGAGAGAAAACTTACCACTTCAGCCCTAAAGTCTCTAGACCAAAAAGCACCGCATCTAGACCAGCTGTAGAGACTACAGCATATCACCAGGTATCCCGGGCTTTGCATTTGGTGTCATTGCTCTATGAGACTTTTTGGTTGTTTCTCTTGGGGTGGGAGTAAGTATATTTTGCACATAAAAAGAAAACTAAAAGAAATATTTTATTGCACAGAACAACTGTGGAAGATATTAAGATATGTTCTGTTTCCCTCTCCTTCCAGGCAAACAAAAGGAATCTATTTCCCTTTCTCTAACTTTTTTAGGCCATAAAAATGTGAATAAAAGTGCCATATGTTTTTTCCATGTTGTGGCTTTAAGAGCTAGTATGTAATTCACAGGCCCTATTTATTTATTTATTGACTTAGTGATTACGGAAGTGAGTGTTGAGGTGCAGCATCTCTCACCCTACGTCCTTAAAAGACTGTTGTGAGCCATACAGGACATAAGATAAGTGAAAAAAGTAAAGTTGTTGATATCATTTGGATGTTTGTCCTTTACAAATCTCACATTGAAATGTGATTCCCAATGTTGAGGTGGGGCCTGGTGAGAGGTTAGTGGATCATGGGAGCAGATCCCTCATGAATAACGTAGCACCATCCCCATGGTGATAAGTGAACTCTCACTCAGTTCATGCAAAATCTGGTTGTTTAAAAGCCTAGGACCTCCTTCCTCTCTCTCTGTTGTTCCCACTCTCTCCAAGTGATGTGTTGTCTCTCCGTTCACCTCTGCCATGATTGTAAGTGATATAGTTTGGATCTGAATTCCCACCAAATCTCATGTGAAATTGTAATCCCCAGTGATGGAGGTGGGGCCTGGTGGGAGGTGATTGAATCATGGAGGTGGTTTCTCATGAATGGTTTAGCACCATCTCTCTAGCGCTGTTCTCATGGTATGTGGTTGTTTAAAAGTGTGTACCACCTCCTGTCTCTCTCTTCCTCCTGCTCTGGCCATGTAAGATGTGACTGCTTCCCCTTCACCTTCCATCATGATTGTAAGTTTCCAGAAACCTCCCCTAAAAGCAGAAGCTGCTATGCTTTCCTGTACAGCCTGCAGAACTGTGAGCCAATTGAAGCTCTTTTATAAATTTCCCTGTCTTAAGTATTTATAGCAGTACAAGAATAATCTAACTTAAAAAAAATGGTACCAAGGAGTGGGGCATTGCTATAAAGATACCTGAAAATATGGAAGCAGCTTCAGAACTGGGTAACAGGCAGAGGCTGGAAGAGTGTGGAGAGCTCAGAAGAAGACAGGTAGATGAAGGAAAATTTGGAAGTTCCTAGGGACTTGCTGAATGCTTGTGACCAAAATGTTGACAGTGATATGGATGATGAAGTCCAGGCTAAGGAGGTCTCAGAGATGAAGATCTTATTGGGAACTGGAGCAAATGTCACTTTTGTTATGCTTTAGCAAAGAATTTGTCTGCATTGTACTCCCACTTTAGGGATCTGTGGAACTTTGAACTTGACACTGATGATTTTAGGGTATCTGGTGGAAGAAATTTCTAAGCAGCATAGTATTCCATGCTGCTTATTGAAAAAGTGGCCTGGCTGCCTCTAACAACCTATACTCATATGCGTGAGCAAAGAAATGACCTGAAACTGGAATTTATATTTAAAAGGAAATCAGAGTGTAAAATTTTGGAAAATTTGCAGCCAGGCCATGCAATAGAAAAGAAAAACCCATTTTCTAGGGAGGAATGCAAGCCAGCAGCAGAAATTTGCGTAAGTAAAGAGAAGCCAGTTGCTAATATCCAAGACAATGGGGAAAAAAAAACCAAAGGCATTTCAGAGACCTTCATGGCAGCCCCTACCCTCACAGGCCCAGAGACCTAGGAGGACAGAATGGTTTCCTAGGCCAGATCCAGGGCCCTGCTGCCCTTCATAGCCTCAGGACACTGGTCCCTGCATCCTAGCCACTCCAGCTCCAGCCATACCTCAAAACGGTCCAGGTACAGTTCATGCTACTATTCCAGAGGGTGCAGGCCATAAGCCTTGGAGGCTGCCACATGGTGTTAAGCCTGTGGGCACACAGAGCACAACAGTTGAGGCCTGGGAGCCTCTGCCTAGATTTCAAAAGATGTATGGAAATGCATGAATGTTAATGCAGGGATGGAGCCCTCATGGAGAACCTCTACTAGGGCAGTGTGAAGGGGAAATATGAGGTTGGAGCCCTCACACAGAGTCCCCACTGAGGCACTGCCTAGTGAAGTTCTGAGAAGAGGGCCACCATCCTCCACTCATATGATATGGCTGCATCCCCACCCAAATCTCATCTCGAATTATAATCTGAATTGCAATCCACACATGTTGAGGGAGGGACCTAGTGGGATACAATTGAATCATGGGGGTGGTTTCCCCCATGCTGTTCTGGTGATATGTGATTTCTCATGAGATCTATTGGTTTTGAAATGTGGCACTTTCCCTCTGTTCACTCTCTCTCTCTCCCTCCTGCTGCCATATAAGATGTGCCTTCATATATACCATGGAATACTATGGAGCTGTAAAAAAGAATGCGTCCATGTCCTTTGCAGGGAGATGGATGAAGCTGGAAACCATCATCCTCAGCAAACTAACACAGGAACAGAAAACCAAACACTGCATGTTCTGACTTATAAGTGGGAGTTGAAAAACGAGAACACTTGGACACAGGGAGGGGAATATCACACACAGGGGCCTGTCAGAGGGTGGGGGGCAAGGGGAGGGAGAGCATTAGGACAAATACCTAATGCATGCAGGGCTTAAAACCTAGATGGGTTGGTAGGTACAGCAAACTACCATGGCACACGAATACCTATGTAACAAACCTTCATGTTCTGCACATGTATCCCTGAACTTAAAGTATAATAGAGTTAAAAAAAGCCTGGGTGCAGTGGCTCACATCTGTTATCCCAGCACTTTGGGAGGCCGAGGTGGGTGGATCACCAGGTCAAGAGATCAAGACTATTCTGGCTAACACAGTGAAATCCCATCTCTACAAAAAAAAAAAAAAAAAAAGAAAGAAAAGAAAAAATTAGCTGGGCATGGTGGCAGGCACCTGTGGTCCCAGCTACTCAGGAGGCTGAGGCAGGAGAATGGCATGAACCCGGGAGGTGGAGCTTGCAATGAGCCAAGATCGTGCCACTGCACTCCAGCCTGGGTGACAGAGCAAAACTCCGTCTCAAAAAAAAAAAAAGAGTTAAAAAAAAAGAGGTGCCTTGCTTCCCCTTTGCCTTCCACCATGATTATAAGTTTCCTGTAGGCCTCCTAAGCCATGTGGGACTGTGAGTCAATTAAGCCTCTTTCCTTTATAAATTACCCAATCTCAAGTAGTTCTTTTTAGCTGAGTGAAAATGGACTAATACATTCAGACAAAAGAAGAGTGGATCTACCAGCAGCTTGCACCCTTCCCTGGAAAAGCTGCAGGCACTCAACACTAGTCCTTGAAAGCAGACGTGGGGGCTAAACCCTGGAAAGCCGCAGGGATGGAGCTTCCAAAGGCCTTAGGAGCCCACACCTTGTACCAGTATGCCCAGGATGTGGGACATAGAGTCAAAGATTATTTTGGAGCTTTAAAGTTTAATGACTGTCCTGCTGGATTTCAGATGTGCATGGGGCATGTAGCCCCCTTCTTTTGGCCAATTTCTCCCCTTTGAAACAGGAGTATTTGTACCCTCATTGTATCTTGGGAGTAACTAACTTGTTTTTGATTTTATGAGCTCATAAGTAGAAGGGACAAGCCTTACCTGGATGAGACACTGGACTTTGAAATTAGGGCTGGAATGAGAAGACTTTGGGGTACTGTTGGGAAGCCATGATTGGATTTTGCAATGTGAGAAGGACATGTGATTTGGAGGGGCCAGGGGTGGAATAATACAGTTTGGATCTGTGCTCCCACCAAATCTCATGTTGAATTGTAATCCCCAGTGTTGGACGTGGGGCCTGGTGGAAGGTGATTGAATCATGGGGGTGGTTTCTCATGAATGGTTAAGCATCCTACCCCTAGGGCTGTTTCATGATAGCGTTCTCAGGAAATCTGCTTGTTTAAAAGCGTGTAGCATCTCCCCTCACTCTCTCTTCCTCCTGCTCTGGCCATGTAGAATGTGCCTGCTTCCCCTTTGCCTTCTGCCATGATTGTATGTTTCCTGAGGCCTCCCTAGAAGCAGAAGCCACTTCCTGTATAGACTGCAGAACTGTGAGCAAATTAAACCTCTTTTCTTTAGAAATTACCCAGTCTCAAGTATTCCTCTGTAGTAACACAAACAGACTAATACAATTGTGTTAAGAGCCACTGAGACTGGGGGTTGTTTTTTCCTGTAGAGTATCCTGATGTGTATGCTGCTTCTTTTAAAGATAGAAATTTGCAGTAGACAGCCCCAGTCTCTTGATTTTATTCGAGGTACCTTTTTTCCCTCTTTAAAACACACTCAAAACCTCTTGGTCTTCATTCACCTCAGTGCTAAACTTAATATAGTTTCTATCTGGTGAGACAGCATCCACAAATTCTTGTGACCAGGCATCTTCAGCCTTATACCTCAATGGATGTTATCTCTTGCTAAACAACAGCTTAGGCATTTAAAATTAGAAGAAAAATAAAGCCAAGCTTCCTAATTAAGTTTTCATCTTGCCTCCACATTTAACCAAAAAAAAAAAAAAAAAAATTTTAAGAGATTCATAATATGAAGTAACTAATAATATTTCTTAAAACTTTAGTGAAGAAAGTACCCATGCAATGTTTCAGGTCCTGAGAATCAGAATCATTTCTTTATCCAATGTCTTTTTCACTCTTCTGTTCTCAGAAAGATTCAGCTGAATTTGTGTGAGTCTGTCTAGCACTAACTACATGGGTCTGAAATTAAGAATTAAAGCCAAAAATCTCACCTGCCTGACAGTTTAAGTGAACCAATTGTGGAAGTAGAGAAGTGGCCAAAAATGCTTAAGAAGCCTCTAAGGAACCCTCTTCTTTATTTCTGGAACTTTGATCCATGTAGCAGTTATTGCTGTGTAACAAACTATCCTAAAACTTAGAGGCTTAAGACAAGAACTACTTATTACTTCCTATAAAGCTACATATCAGCTGAACTTTTTTTGATCTAAACTGGACTCAGCTGCTCTCATTTGGGTTCTTCCATGGATTTTCAGTCAGCTAAAGAAATAAAGGTCAGGTAAGCTAGACTAGCATCATTAGAAAAATGTTCCTGCTTCATTTGGCCTCATATCCTCCAACAAACTACACAGACTTGTTTTCATAACTATATTAGGTTTCCAAGGAAAAAAGTAGAATCATGCAAGCACTTTCTCAAACCTCTACTTGAATCATGTTTGCTATTATCCTAGTGGCCAAAGAAATTCATGTGGACAAGCCCAGAATCAGAACACTATTAAAAGAGCTTGGATACAAGAGGCCATAGAAACTATTAGTGTAATTAATGTATCACACTTCAGCTAATGTGCTTAGGAAAAACTAAGTGTGCATTAAAAACTATTTAAGCCTGTATTCTAAGACATCCCTGAAATCTGCTCATAGGTGTGGTTCCGGCTACCGGTGTGGTTGTCATCTTATGATAACAGTTCACAGCCTACCTGCTAGGATCTGTGTTTCTTTGTCAAAGTTCTATTTACCTCTGTGTGCTCTGGCAAAAAAGCGGGGAGAAGGGGGGAGAAGGGAGAAGAGAAGGGGGGAGAAGGGAGAAGAGAAGCGGGGAGAAGGGAGAAGAGAAGCGGGGAGAAGGGAGAAGAGAAGGGGGAGAAGGGAGAAGAGAAGGGGGGAGAAGGGAGAAGAGGGGGGGAGAAGGGAGAAGAGAAGGGGGGAGAAGGGAGAAGAGAAGGGGGGAGAAGGGAGGAGAGAAGGGGGTAGAAGGGAGAAGAGAAGGGGGGAGAAGGGAGAAGAAAAGGGGGGAGAAGGGAGAAGAGAAGGGGGAGAAGGGAGAAGAAAAGGGAGGAGAAGGGAGAAGAGAAGGGGGGAGAAGGGAGAAAAGAAGGGGGGAGAAGGGAGAAGAGAAGGGGGGAGAAGGGAGAAGAGAAGGGGGAGAAGGGAGAAGAGAAGGGGGAGAAGGGAGAAGAGAAGGGGGAGAAGGGAGAAGACAAGGGGGAGAAGGGAGAAGACAAGGGGGGAGAAGGGAGAAGACAAGGGGGGAGAAGGGAGAAGAGAAGGGGGGAGAAGGGAGAAGAGAAGGGGGAGAAGGGAGAAGAGAAGCGGGGAGAAGGGAGAAGAGAAGGGGGAGAAGGGAGAAGAGAAGGGGGGAGAAGGGAGAAGAGAAGGGGGGAGAAGGGAGAAGAGAAGGGGGGAGAAGGGAGAAGAGAAGGGGGGAGAAGGGAGAAGAGAAGGGGGGAGAAGGGAGAAGAGAAGGGGGGAGAAGGGAGAAGAGAAGGGGGGAGAAGGGAGAAGAGAAGGGGGGAGAAGGGAGAAGAGAAGGGGGGAGAAGGGAGAAGAGAAGGGGGAGAAGGGAGAAGAGAAGGGGGAGAAGGGAGAAGAGAAGGGGGAGAAGGGAGAAGAGAAGGGGGAGAAGGGAGAAGAGAAGGGGGAGAAGGGAGAAGAGAAGGGGGAGAAGGGAGAAGAGAAGGGGGAGAAGGGAGAAGAGAAGGGGGAGAAGGGAGAAGAGAAGGGGGGAGAAGGGAGAAGAGAAGGGGGGAGAAGGGAGAAGAGAAGGGAAGAGAGAAGGGGGAGATGGGGGAGAAGGGGGAAGAAGGGGGAAGAAGGGGGAAGAAGGGGGGAGATGGGGGGAGATGGGGGGAGATGGGGGGAGATGGGGGGAGATGGGGGGAGATGGGGGGAGAAGGGAGAAGAGAAGGGGGGAGAAGGGAGAAGAGAAGGGGGGAGAAGGGAGAAGAGAAGGGGGGAGAAGGGAGAAGAGAAGGGAAGAGAGAAGGGGGGAGATGGGGAAGAAGGGGGGAGATGGGGGAGATGGGGGAGATGGGGGAGATGGGGGAGATGCGGGGAGAAGGGAGATGTGGAGAAGTGGGGAGATGGGGAGAAGTGGGGAGATGGGGGAGAAGGGGGGAGATGGGGGGAGAAGGGGGGAGATGGGGGAGAAGGGGGGAGATGGGGGAGAAGTGGGGAGATGGGGGAGATGGGGGGAGATGGGGGGAGATGGGGGAGAAGGGGGGAGATGGGGGAGAAGGGGGAGATGGGGGGAGAAGTGGGAAGATGGGGGAGAAGTGGGGAGATGGGGGAGAAGTGGGGAGATGGGGGAGAAGTGGGGAGATGGGGGAGAAGTGGGGAGATGGGGGAGAAGTGGGGAGATGGGGGAGAAGTGGGGAGATGGGGGGAGAAATGGGGAGATGGGGGGAGAAATGGGGAGATGGGGGGAGAAATGAGGAGATGGGGGAGAAGGGGAGAAGGGGAAGGGGAGAATGGGGGATGACTGGGAGAAGGGAGGAGAAGGGAGGAGAAGGGAGGAGAAGGGAGGAGAAGGGAGGAGAAGGGAGAAGGGAGAAGGGAGAAGAAGGGAGAAGAAGGGAGAGAGAAGAAGGGAGAAGGGGAAAGTCCTCTATCTTCTACAAGCTCTTGTCAGTGGCCCTGCATACACTTGGCACCTAAGAGAGTGTCTCTACACACTCTTAATAAGGCTGTAAACAGCCAGCCCCATGGGCAGGTTTTTTTAAATCCTGAAATGTTCCTAAATCTATAGAAACTCACCCACTTGTGCATCAAGCCCATATAAGCTACAGTTACAGACAAAATCAAATACCATGTGCCCAAAGGCAGTAGCAATGGAAAGTTAGTGCAATATAAACATCTACAACTGCCAAGGTCAAAAAAATCTACCCACACGTTAAACTCAAATGTACAAAACCACAACAAAGGCTTCTGCATATGTTACATATATCTGCAAATTCTACTGTTATATCTTGCAATGTTTCTGACCCATACACCAAATGTTTGCCTTTCAAAGAGCCTCAACAAATACCACCCTTCTTTCCTGCTAAGATTATTACAAAATGAAAAAGAAGATATCAGAATATAGTCAAGCAAAATATCACCTTTATGAAAAATGCCAACCTAGATTATCTAATTTAGTATGAAAGCCAAATGTTCTAACTGAAACAAGAATTAAGCATATTTTTCCAGGCATAGGCAATATTCATGAATATTTTGCTCATTTCACTCTTCAAGATAGGAGGTGGGTGGTCTGATCTAGTAAGACGTACCACATGGAAAGCAAAAGTTATCCTGCTTCCTAGTTCTCATTTCCTGCAGGCTTTTATTTCTCACAGGAAAAAGAGTAGAAACTAAGCCAAGCAGGTTTAATTTATTTATCTCAAATGTAAAGCTCAGATGCATCTCTGATTGCTCTCTGGAATGAACTCAGTAAAGGAGTGAAATTACATTAATTGAGCTACCTCAGTGTTAAAAAAAGTACTGGAAATTGATAATATCTGTTTCTCCCTAAAGACAACAAATGGATTAAGAAAAATATTCAAACACATAATGGAAAATATTTTCCGAATTGAAGGAAAAAGAAAATACGCACATTAAAATGGAACACCATGAATATCACTTCTGCCCATGAAGCAGCAATTTCTATGAAAAGCACAGTAAAATATTTTTTAAAAATATAAAATATAAGAAACTATTATTTTTAAATATTGGAATTCATGCAGTACAGGTGTGTGACTTTGAGAGACATCAAACAAGATGTGCCCTACAACTGCCCTGGCTTTTTGCCTGAAGCAATCTTAAGACCATAGCGTGGAGGAGTAGGATGTAAATAGAATCTAGTGACAACACTAATTAGTGGGGATGGAAGTTATGGGTGGCCATAGAGGAACTGTGGGGCAGAACATCAGAAAGGAGAGTTAAACAGAGAACAAACTGCATAAATATGTATAAGGTTTCAGTTTTTAGCTAAAACTAATCTGAACATGCATATGGTCATACTTCATGATACTAGAGAAAGAACAATTTCTGGGTAAAAAAACAATTACCAATGTGTTACAGGCAGAAAAACACCCTGAACTCACTAACAGCTTGAGTTCCCACAAGACAATATGAAAACAACCTTATTGAACACACAAGGCATTCTGTAGAGACCTAAGAATGCTCATGCCTTAGTAGTGGGATCATCCTAGCCCTATAGTAAAGGCTGCTGTAGACTGGTTCCTCCCAAGAAAAAGCTGTAAGTTATCCTCAAAAAGATCATCCAGTCTGCCTAACAAAACTTAACACTATTTGAAATAGTACAACAAAACCCAGGACTCAAAAGTGTAAAATTCATGATGTCAAGTGACCCATCAAATTCCTAGGAGATAAAAAGCTAGAAAATATGACCCATAGAAGAAAAACAAGTAGAAACAGATCTAGAAATTGGAACAAATATACAAATAATAATAGACAAGAACTTTAATACTATTATAAATGTGTTCAATATGTTCAAGTATTTCAAAGAAAACAATAAAGAGTATAAGTAAACATAAAATGAAAAAGAAGCAAATGTAACTTTTAGAAAATTATGATGAAAATTGTAATTTCTTAAATGAAAATTATTCCCACAAAGATTATCACTGGATTAGACAAGAAGACTGTAACTGGAGGTATAATAATAGAATCCATCCAAAATGAAGTACAGAGGGGAAGAAAAATTAAAAATAAGTAAATTAAAACATCCTCAATGACCTGTAGAATAATATCAAATGAAGTAATATACATGCAATTGGAGTCCCAGAAATAAAAGAGAGGCCAAAAGAGAACACTTGAAGACAATTTCCATAAGTTCCTAAACCCACAAATTGAAGAAGAAAAAAAAAAGCCCAGAGATTAACAACAAAGATAGGAATAGTAGGCTCAGTAGAATCATATTGCTCCAAACCATAAATAAAGAGAACTTAAAAGAAGCCCAAAGCAAAAATAACCAAACAAAACCTCCCACTACATATACAGGAACAAAGATAAGTATGACTTCTCATGAGAAAATATAGCAGCTAGAAGATAATAGAACACATTTAAAGTTATGAAAGAAAAACACATCAAATTTGAATTCTATACCCAGCAAAATGTCTTTCAAAAATTATGCAGACTTCTGGTATCAGGTCCAACATGTAAAGACCTTGGAAGTAATCACTGCCATTATAATAGAAAAACCTGAACAAATTAAAAATGAATAATTTTTTTAGACCCATCAAAACATTGAGGTCATAGGAAAAACTGCCACCCTAAAATCTGGAGAAACAAGTAACACCAGAGTCACAGCTAAGATCTGCTTATCTAAAGCAGAGGCCAAGAGGGCCCTAAAAGAGTTGGAACACTTAAATGTTATTCTGACAAATTGCTGGAGGCTGAGTGTGGACTGTCATGAAAGTGAGAGAATCTTGGGAGCCAAGGTGTTAGGGGAGGCCCTCATACTTTCATGGGTTTTTACCTCCAGTAATTTCACTAGGTTCTCATAGTGAAGAGCTCTCAAAGATCGTCTTGCAGCTCAGAGCAGGGGAAGAGTAACAATTGTGAGATATACTGAGAGCATTATCTTTTAAAAGGTTTACTCACCTGTGAAAAATACATTACCAAAGTCTTATTTGACCTGGGGGAAGGACATTTCTCCCTCTCCAGCCCCCTTGAACCTTCCTGTCTTACCAGATGGAGAAAAGGAGGGCCATAAAGCTAAAAAACAATAGTGAAGTTTACAGCCCAGGGAGACAGGTCTGCTAAATGACTGAGATTTAATAAAATTACAGAATGCCTCCCCAACAATCCCCCAACAGTTTGCCACCATTATCAACAGGGACCCAGTATCATAACAGTGGTCATAGCTGAAAGAGCTGCAAACACAGACTCTCTGAGGAGAAGTACTTAGGGAAGCACAAAGTCAATAGGGAAGACAAAAACAAGGACACAAGAGCAATTGAAAGCCTATGGCATGTACCTCTACAACAAACAATGAGCACAGTCTAACTCTAAGCCAAATCAACCTAAAACCTCATACTAAAGACTTATTTACCTCAGTAAAATTTGCCACACTACCAGATACCCAGCTTTCAACAAGAAAATACAAGGCATGCTACAAGTCAAAGAAACAAAAACAAAACCCACACAGTCTGAAGAAACAAAGCCAGCTTCAAAACCAGACTTAGACATGATACAGATGTTGAGATTAGGAAAGCAATTAAACATAACTATGGTTATACACATATACATTATAATTTGCCAATATTCAATAAAAATAAAAAAGCTCTAATAAAAATAAGAAAGGAGACAATATGCAAGAACAGATTAGTACCATAAACAGAGAGACAGAAACTCTAATAATGAATCAAGAGGAAATACAAGAAATTATTTTAAATTCTGTGCAATAAATGAGGAATGCCTTTGATGGGCTAATCAGTAGACTAAAAACCGCTGAAGAGTCAGTGAGTCTGACAATACAGCAATAGGAACTTCCCAAACTTAAATGCAAAATACAAAAATAAAAAATACTGAATAGTCAAGAACTGTTAGCAAATTTCAAAAGGTATAACATATGCATAATGGGAATACCAGAGAGAAAAGAAAGAAAGATAGAATAGGGAAGAAGAAATATTTGAAGAAGTAATGGCAGAGAATTTTCCAAAATGAATGACAGACTTCAAACCACAGATTCAAATAGCCAGAGAACACCAAGAATAAATTAAAACAAAAAATCCATGCACAGGCATAATTAGAGAATACCAAAACAAATAGAAAACTTTAAAGGAGCCAGTGTGAAGTGGGGGGACACCCTGTCTATATGGAACAATGATAAGAATCACAAGAGCTTCTTGTTAGAAATTGTGCATGGAAGAAGAAGAGAGTAGAGTGGAATACTTAAAATGTTTTAAAGAAAATAGCTACCAAACTAGAATTCTATTTCTAGTCATATAATATTGCTTGAAATTTGATTATGATAAGCCAGATTTTTATATTGCAATCCTTAGAGTAACCACTTAAAAAAAGTAATAGCCAATAAGCCAATAGAGAAGATAAAATAAAATGCTAAATAAAATGTATTCAAAAGAAGGCAAGAAAAGAGGGGAAAATGCACGCAAAAACTGATGAAACAAATACAAATCAAATAGTAAGATAATAAAACAAAATCCAACCACATAAGTACATTAAATGTAAATAATCAAACTGTACAATTAAAGGGCAAAGATTGTCAGACTAGATAAAAAATAGATCTAACAAAATGCTTTCTGTAGGACTTGCATTCTGATCACACAAGATACCCAGGTAACAAACCTGCACATGTACCCCTGAATCTAAAATAAAAGTTGAAATTATGAAAAAAAAGATTTGCATTTTAAACAAAAAGACACAAGTAGATTAAAGTAAAATAATGAAAATGTATGCAGTCAAAATACACCAATTAATAAACAGATTGGCAGAGTAGTAAACACAGACACACACACACCTTTATGCTACATATTTTTAAAAACTCACTTCAAATATAATTATATAGGTAGGTTGAAAATAATACTATTAAAAAGATATATCATATAAAACATCAATTAAAAGGAAGCAGGTATAGGTATATTAATGTCAGTGAAAATATAATTCAGAGCAAAGAAAATTACCAGAGACAGAGAAAGGCATTACATAATGATAAAAATATTCAATACACCAAGGAGGCAGAGCAATCCTAAATGCACCAAAACACACAGAGCTGCAAAGTATTTGAAGCAAAAACAGATAAGATAAAAAAAGAAATAGATAAGTTGACAATTATAGTTGGGGATTTCAACACCCCTCTTTTTTCTTTTCTCAACTTTAATTTTTAGTTTCATGAGGTACATGTGCAGGTTTGTTACATAGGTAAATTGCATGCCACAAGGGTTTGGCGTGCAGATTATTTTATCAGCCAGCTAAAACGTAGTACTCTATAGACAGTTTTTCCAACTTCACCCTCCACCCAATCTCCTCATTCAAGTAGGCCCTGGTGTCTGTTGTTCTGCTCCTCATGTCCATGTGTACTCAATGTTTAGCTCCCACTTATAAGAACATGCATCATTTGGTTTTCTGTTGCTGCATTAATTCACTTGGGATAATGGCCTCCAGCTGAATCCATGTTGCTGAAAAAGATTTAATTTCTTTTTTTTTGTAATGGCTGCATGGTATTCCATGGTGTATGTGTACCATAGTTGATCCAGTCCACCACTGATGGACATCTAGGTTGATTCCATGTCCTTGCTGTTATGAATAATGCTGTGATTAACATATGGGATGAAAATATAAATCATTCTACCATGCGTCTTTTTGGTAGAATGATTTATGTTTCCCTTCGAACACCCTTCTTTCAACAGTTAATAAAACTCTACAGAAAATCAGTATAAGGATACAAAATAATTCAAAAACACCATCAAGCAACAGAAGCTATTCAACACTGATGGAACGTTTCACCCAGCAACAGCAGAATGGACATCCTTTCAAGATTTGTTGTAACATACACCAAGATAGACCATATTCTAGCCCATAAAACAGGCTTCAACAAGTTTTGAAGACTTGATGATGTAGAGTATGTTCTCTGATCACAGTGGAATAAAACTAGAATCAATAACAGAAATAAGACAGAAAAATCCTCAAACATACAAACACTTGGAAAGTAAAAGTCACACTTTTAAATAACATGGTTAAAAGAGGAAGTCACAAAGGAAATCTAAATGTACATTGAACTAACTGAAAACTTAAATACAGTATATTAAAATTTCTGGGACACAGCTAAAGAATGTTGATAGGGACATTTATAGTAACAAATGTTCATATCAGGAAAAAGTCTCAAATAAATAATCTAAGTTCTTTCCCCAAGAACCTATAAAAAGAAGGGCAAAGTAAAGCCAAAGCAATCATAAGTAAGAAGATAAAACAAAGGCAGAAATCAAGAAAATTTAAAATTGAGAAACAGTAGAAAATTATTAAAAGAAAACTGATTCTGTGATGCAATTAATAAAATTAGGAAACTTCTAGCAAGACTAATAGATAAGAATATCAGGAATGAAATAATATCAGGAATGAAACTGAGGATATTACTATGGGCCTTGCAGACATCAAATGACTAATACTATCAATGTCTCTATACATAAATTTGTCAACTTAAATGGATCAATTCCTTGAAAAGCATAAACAATTTTACTTTACCCAATGTGAAACAATTTGAATAGCCCTATAACTATTAAGGAATTTGAATTTGTAATTTAAAAACTCCACAAGAAATACACATCAAAGTTCAGGTGTGGTTCTGGAAAATTATCAAATCTTTGAAGAATTAAGACAAATTCTGCATAAGCTCTTCCAGAAAATAAAGAAGGAGAAGACAATTTCAATTTATTCTATCATGTAGTAGTAATCTTATGCCAAAACCAGACAGAGACAGCCCAAAAATGCAAACTACAAATCAATATATTTCATGAATATAACATAAAATGTCTTATGAAAATGTTAACAAATAGGCCAGGCATAGTGGCTCATGCTTGTAAACCCAGTGCTTTGTAAGGGCGAGAGCAAGGAGTTTGAGACTAGCCTAGGTAACATAGCAAAACCCCAACTCTCCAAAAAAAAAAAAAAAAAAAAAAATGCTGGGGGTGGTGGTACATTCCTGTAGTTCCAACCTGGGTAACAGAATAAGACCCGGTATAAAAAACAAAAAAATTAGCAAATAAAATTCAACAATAGTTTAAAAAATTATATAGTATGAGCAAGTTGAGTTTATTCCAGGTATGCAAGGCTGGTTTAATACTCAAAAAATTAATCAACAGAACCCATTCTATTAATAAGCTACAGAAAATTGATATGCATGATCATATCAATTGATGCAACAAGGTTTAAAAAAGATGAAAAACTGCATGATCAATTGATGCTAATTTAGGCTAAATATTCTCCAGAAAATAAGAATAGGGGGAAACCTTTTGATTTTATTAAATATCATATGCAAAAATACAACAAAGTCTTTATCTTGCTGTATTTTCATAGTCATTCAAAGTTCCCTCTGGATTTCATAATTAGCCTATGCTGCTTAAAAAAATTATTTTTTCAATCAGTAATATTTTAAACTGAGATCTTAAAAGCTCACGCTGAAAACAACTAAATGAAAATGTGTATATTTTAACAATGAAAGCTATTGTTTTATTAATGCTAAACTTAAGAGTAAAAAACTGAATGTTTACTTCTAAGATCAAGGATGTCAACTGTATTTAACATACCACTAGAAATTGTAGCCACATATTGGAGTGAGGTGTGACTACGAAAGGATAAAGTAAAGGATCCTGTGGTAATCAGAAAGTTATGTATCTTAACTTCATCAATGTCAATATCCTATTTGTGAAAAGGAAATAAGGCACGTAGATTGGAAAATAATTTTTTAAACTGTCCCTAGTTGCAGATGAGGCAGAAAATCAGAGGGGGTCGGACATATGTGGTTCCCACATATAATCCCAGCACTTTGGGAGGCTGAGGTAAGTGGATTCTTTGAATCTAGGAATTCAAGAGCAGCTTGAACAGGATGGCAAAACCCCATCTCTACAAAAAATACAAAATATAGCCAGGTGTAGTGACACACAGCTATAGTCCCAGCTACTTGGGAGGCTGAGGTGGGAGTATTGTTTGATCCTGGGAAATAGAGGCTGCAGTGAGCTGTGATCGACCTACTGCACTCAAGCCTGGGCAACAGAGCAAGACTCATCCTCAAAAAAAAAAAAAAAAAAAAGGAAATTTAAGAAATTTAAAAAATCAGAGGAAAATATTTCTTAATTCTAGAATAAGAGAATTAGCAAGATTACAGGATAGAAGATAAACTTAGAAAAACAAAACACTTCTACATCTTAGCAATGAACACATGGAAACTAAAATGAAAAAAATATCATTTACAACTGCTTAAAAAGATGACATATTTAAGTATAAATCTGGCATATCATGGAAAGGATTTGTATGGTGTAAACTACAAAACACTGGTGAAAGATCTAAGTAAATACAGAGACACACCGTCTTCACAGATTGTAAGACAGTAAAGATGAAAATTCTTCCAAATTAATTTATAATTTTTATAATTTTACAAAATTTTATGTTTTATAATTTCTATCAAAATTCCAGAAAATATTTTTGTAGATATAGACACAATAATTATAAAATGCTCATGAAATGGTAAAGGAACTATAATAGCTAGAACAGTTTTGAAAAAAAAAAAGTAGGAGGAATCAGTCTACCTGATTATAAAACCTAATTTATAGCTATAGTAATTAGGATATGTTATTAGAGGAGGTATAGACACATAGATCAATGGAATAGAATGGAGATCCCAGAATAGACTCACACAAATATGCCCAATTGTTAACCAAGGTGCAAAAAAAATTAAGATGTACAGCCTTTTCAACAAATGAACTTGGAAAAATTGGATATTGATAGGTGAAAACTATAGAACTTGACCTCAACTTCATACCTTACATAAGAACTTACTTAAAATGAAATATGAACTCAAATATAAAACAAAAAATTATAAAACCATTGCGGAAAAAAAACCAGGAGAGACTCTTAATTTTCTAGGGCTAGGCTAGGAGCTGTTAGACTTGACACCAAAGAACAATTCATGAAAGGAAAATTGATAAATTGGACATCATCAAAATTAAAAACTGAACAATCTTGTTCAAAGGATGAAAATACAAGCAACAGACTGGAAGAAAACACTTGCAAACTACATATCTGACAAAGGACTAGTATCTGGATGTGTAAAAAGCTCTCAAAACTCAGTAGTAAAATGTCAAACTATCCAATTAGAAAATGGGCAAAGACATGAACAGATTAACTAAAGTGAATACACATATGCAAAATAAACAGATGCAAAGATGTTCAACATTGTGAACCTTTAGGGAGATGCACATTCAAGCCACAGTGAGATATGTAATCAGAATGGCCAGTGAGACACTTAATCAGAATGGCCAGAACACAAACTAGTGATAACATCAAATGGTAGCAAAGATGGAAAGAAACGGAATTTCTCATAAATAGCTGGTGAAAATTTAAAATGGTACAACCCTTCTGCCAAACATTTTGGCAGCTTCTTTTGAAACTATACGTGTAACAATCATATGACCCAGATATTTCATTCAGGGCATTTATCCTAGACTAATGGAGACTTGTGTTTACCAAAAAAAGAAAACTACAAATGAATATTTATTGCAGCTTTATTCATATTCATTTCAGAAGTTGAATATAACTCAGATGTCTTTTAATGGTGAAACAAATTGTGATATAGTAATGCTGTGTAATATTACTGAGCAAAAAGGGAACAGATTATTAATAAACTTAGATAAATCTCTAGAGAATTATCCTGAGTGAAAAGTCAATCCTAAAAGGGATGTATTATATTTATAAAACATTCTTGAAATGACTGAAGTATATAAATGAAAGAAGTTATTGGTTTCTGTAACTTAAGGACAGGAAAATAGGAGGTGGAAGAAGTGAAGGGGGTTATAAAAGGGCAACATGACAGATCCTTGTGGTGATAGAAATATTGTGTATCACTTCATTAATGTTATTACCTAGTTGTGATATTCCATTACAGTTATACACACCAGTGAAGAAAACCAGCTAAATAGTACATGGTATCTCTTTGTATTATTTCTTAACACTGAATGTGATTCTACAATTGCCTTAAAAAGATTATTTAAAAATCTATACATATGGTCATATATACTGCATGATCCAAGTTAAGTAAAAAACACTGGAACAAGGCTGGGTGCAGGGGCTCATGCTTATAATCCCAGCACTTTGGGAGGCCGAGGCAGGTGGATCCCTTGAGGTCAGGAGTTCAAGACCAGCCTGGCCAACATGGTGAAACCCCATCTCTACTAAATATACAAAAATTAGCTAGGTGTGGTGGTACGTGCCTGTAGTCCCAGGTCCCAGCTACTCAGGAGGCTGAGGCTGGAAAATTGCTTGAACCTGGGAGGTGGAGGTTGCAGTGAGCCAGGTCACTCCACTGCACTACAGCCTGGGCAACTGAGTGAGACTGTCTCAAAAAAAACAAACAAAAAAATCATTAAAAGACTGGAACAAATTGCACTCACATATTTTCAGTAGTTATTTAAAGATAACGGAGTTATGACAATTTTATTCTATTCCTCATACTTTTTTGTATTATTTGAAAACTTTATCATGAATATGTATTTCTCTTATAGTCAGAAAAAAACATATTATAGCCAGTAGGAGAAAGGTAAAATTAAAGAGACTGGGTGATGGGATTATTTGTACTTTCACTTCTTTCCTTGTGCTTTTCTACACTGTTTTCAAATGTTACACAAGAAATATTTTTTTAAAAAGTTAAAAATCTTTCAAATTTTAAATGCGTGAAGTGTGGGTCAAGAAATGAAATTGAAAGTTGTCACAAATTGAAAGTTTGTGACAACTCTGTGAAGGCAATCTATCAACACCATTTTTCCAACAGCTTGTGCTCACTTATGTCTGTGTCCCATTTTGGTAATTCTCACAACGTTTCAAACCTTTTCATTATTATTATTATTATGTCTTATGGAGATCTATGATCAGTGATTTTCGATGTTATTATTGTAACCGTTTTGGAGCACCACTAACTGCACTCTTAAAACACAGCAAACACAGGAGGTGAGGAAGATTAGTCCCAGGTACACCCATTGGGACTAATCAAGGAAATAATTTGACCCATGGAGAATAGAGAAAAGCAAGGCAGGACAACAGCCCACCCAGGAGTGTCACAGAGGCAGGGGAGCCTCCTGTAACCCCGCACCCCACCCAGGGAAGCAGTTAGTGAATGTGCGACCCCAGGAGCCCACGCTTCTCCCACACATATTTGCAACCGTTGGGTCAGGAAACCCCCTAATGAACCCATTCTACCAAGGCCTTCAGTCTGACACACAGAGCTACATGGAGTCTCA